>NW_027258016.1:107500-172500 GCF_045791955.1 Oncorhynchus clarkii lewisi
CAACAATGAAAATACTCACATGGTCACATGGCAAACAAATCCTGTTTATTTACATTGTGTTTATTGACATTGTGTTTATTGACATGGTGTTTATTGACATGGTGTTTATTTACATTGTGTTTATTTACATTGTCTTTATTTACATTGTGTTTATTGACATTGTGTTTATTGACATTGTGTTTATTGACATTGTGTTTATTGACATTGTGTTAACTGACATTGTGTACTTGTAAATTGCTACAAAGACAACCTGTGGAACCATGCTCTCTATTTGTCTCTCCAACTCTCCTTCCCTCTCTCTTCTCTCCCTCCCTCCCCATCTCTCCTCTCCCCCCCTCCCCATCTCTCCTCTCCCCCCCCCCCCTCCTCCCCTCTCTCCCTCCCCCTTTCTCTCCTCTCCCTCCCCCTTTCTCTCTCCCCCTCCTCTTTTTTTTTTATTTTTATTTCACCTTTATTTAACCAGGTAGGCTAGTTGAGAACACCTTTATTTAACCAGGTAGGCCAGTTGAGAACACCTTTATTTAACCAGGTAGTCCAGTTGAGAACACCTTTATTTAACCAGGTAGGCCAGTTGAGAACACCTTTATTTAACCAGGTAGGCCAGTTGAGAACACCTTTATTTAACCAGGTAGGCTAGTTGAGAACACCTTTATTTAACCAGGTAGGCCAGTTGAGAACACCTTTATTTAACCAGGTAGGCCAGTTGAGAACACCTTTATTTAACCAGGTAGGCTAGTTGAGAACACCTTTATTTAACCAGGTAGGCTAGTTGAGAACACCTTTATTTAACCAGGTAGGCTAGTTGAGAACACCTTTATTTAACCAGGTAGGCTAGTTGAGAACACCTTTATTTAACCAGGTAGTCTAGTTGAGAACACCTTTATTTAACCAGGTAGTCTAGTTGAGAACACCTTTATTTAACCAGGTAGGCTAGTTGAGAACACCTTTATTTAACCAGGTAGGCCAGTTGAGAACACCTTTATTTAACCAGGTAGGCCAGTTGAGAACACCTTTATTTAACCAGGTAGTCCAGTTGAGAACACCTTTATTTAACCAGGTAGTCCAGTTGAGAACACCTTTATTTAACCAGGTAGTCCAGTTGAGAACACCTTTATTTAACCAGGTAGGCCAGTTGAGAACACCTTTATTTAACCAGGTAGTCCAGTTGAGAACACCTTTATTTAACCAGGTAGGCCAGTTGAGAACACCTTTATTTAACCAGGTAGACCAGTTGAGAACACCTTTATTTAACCAGGTAGGCCAGTTGAGAACACCTTTATTTAACCAGGTAGGCCAGTTGAGAACACCTTTATTTAACCAGGTAGGCCAGTTGAGAACACCTTTATTTAACCAGGTAGGCCAGTTGAGAACACCTTTATTTAACCAGGTAGGCCAGTTGAGAACACCTTTATTTAACCAGGTAGGCCAGTTGAGAACACCTTTATTTAACCAGGTAGGCCAGTTGAGAACACCTTTATTTAACCAGGTAGGCCAGTTGAGAACACCTTTATTTAACCAGGTAGGCCAGTTGAGAACACCTTTATTTAACCAGGTAGGCCAGTTGAGAACACCTTTATTTAACCAGGTAGGCCAGTTGAGAACACCTTTATTTAACCAGGTAGGCCAGTTGAGAACACCTTTATTTAACCAGGTAGGCCAGTTGAGAACACCTTTATTTAACCAGGTAGGCCAGTTGAGAACACCTTTATTTAACCAGGTAGGCCAGTTGAGAACACCTTTATTTAACCAGGTAGGCCAGTTGAGAACACCTTTATTTAACCAGGTAGGCCAGTTGAGAACACCTTTATTTAACCAGGTAGGCCAGTTGAGAACACCTTTATTTAACCAGGTAGGCCAGTTGAGAACACCTTTATTTAACCAGGTAGGCCAGTTGAGAACACCTTTATTTAACCAGGTAGGCCAGTTGAGAACACCTTTATTTAACCAGGTAGGCCAGTTGAGAACACCTTTATTTAACCAGGTAGGCCAGTTGAGAACACCTTTATTTAACCAGGTAGGCCAGTTGAGAACACCTTTATTTAACCAGGTAGGCCAGTTGAGAACACCTTTATTTAACCAGGTCGGCCAGTTGAGAACACCTTTATTTAACCAGGTAGGCCAGTTGAGAACACCTTTATTTAACCAGGTAGGCCAGTTGAGAACACCTTTATTTAACCAGGTAGGCCAGTTGAGAACACCTTTATTTAACCAGGTAGGCCAGTTGAGAACACCTTTATTTAACCAGGTAGGCCAGTTGAGAACACCTTTATTTAACCAGGTAGGCCAGTTGAGAACACCTTTATTTAACCAGGTAGGCCAGTTGAGAACACCTTTATTTAACCAGGTAGGCCAGTTGAGAACACCTTTATTTAACCAGGTAGGCCAGTTGAGAACACCTTTATTTAACCAGGTAGGCCAGTTGAGAACACCTTTATTTAACCAGGTAGGCCAGTTGAGAACACCTTTATTTAACCAGGTAGGCCAGTTGAGAACACCTTTATTTAACCAGGTAGGCCAGTTGAGAACACCTTTATTTAACCAGGTAGGCCAGTTGAGAACACCTTTATTTAACCAGGTAGGCCAGTTGAGAACACCTTTATTTAACCAGGTAGGCCAGTTGAGAACACCTTTATTTAACCAGGTAGGCTAGTTGAGAACACCTTTATTTAACCAGGTAGGCCAGTTGAGAACACCTTTATTTAACCAGGTAGGCCAGTTGAGAACACCTTTATTTAACCAGGTAGGCTAGTTGAGAACACCTTTATTTAACCAGGGAGGCTAGTTGAGAACACCTTTATTTAACCAGGTAGGCCAGTTGAGAACACCTTTATTTAACCAGGTAGTCCAGTTGAGAACACCTTTATTTAACCAGGTAGTCCAGTTGAGAACACCTTTATTTAACCAGGTAGTCCAGTTGAGAACACCTTTTATTTAACCAGGTAGGCCAGTTGAGAACACCTTTATTTAACCAGGTAGGCCAGTTGAGAACACCTTTATTTAACCAGGTAGACTAGTTGAGAACACCTTTATTTAACCAGGTAGGCTAGTTGAGAACACCTTTATTTAACCAGGTAGGCTAGTTGAGAACACCTTTATTTAACCAGGTAGGCCAGTTGAGAACACCTTTATTTAACCAGGTAGGCCAGTTGAGAACACCTTTATTTAACCAGGTAGGCTAGTTGAGAACACCTTTATTTAACCAGGGAGGCTAGTTGAGAACACCTTTATTTAACCAGGTAGGCCAGTTGAGAACACCTTTATTTAACCAGGTAGGCTAGTTGAGAACACCTTTATTTAACCAGGGAGGCTAGTTGAGAACACCTTTATTTAACCAGGTAGTCCAGTTGAGAACACCTTTATTTAACCAGGTAGGCTAGTTGAGAACACCTTTATTTAACCAGGTAGTCCAGTTGAGAACACCTTTATTTAACCAGGTAGGCTAGTTGAGAACACCTTTATTTAACCAGGTAGGCTAGTTGAGAACACCTTTATTTAACCAGGTAGGCCAGTTGAGAACACCTTTATTTAACCAGGTAGGCCAGTTGAGAACACCTTTATTTAACCAGGTAGGCTAGTTGAGAACACCTTTATTTAACCAGGGAGGCTAGTTGAGAACACCTTTATTTAACCAGGTAGTCCAGTTGAGAACACCTTTATTTAACCAGGTAGGCTAGTTGAGAACACCTTTATTTAACCAGGTAGTCCAGTTGAGAACACCTTTATTTAACCAGGTAGGCTAGTTGAGAACACCTTTATTTAACCAGGTAGGCTAGTTGAGAACAAGTTCTCATTTGCAACTGCGACCTGGCCAAGATAAGGCATAGCAGTGTGAACAGACAACACAGAGTTACACATGGAGTAAACAATTAACAAGTCAATAACACAGTAGAAAAAAGGAAAGTCTATATATACATTGTGTGCAAAAGGCATGAGAAGGTAGGCAAATAATTACAATTATGCAGATTAACACTGGAGTGATAAATGATCAGAAGGTTATGTACAGGTAGAGATATTGGTGTGCAAAAGAGCAGAAAAATAAATAAATAAAAACAGTATGGGGATGAGGTAGGTGAAAATGGGTGGGCTATTTACCAATAGACTATGTACAGCTGCAGCGA
The DNA here is from genome assembly GCF_045791955.1 of Oncorhynchus clarkii lewisi. Lineage (NCBI taxonomy): Eukaryota > Metazoa > Chordata > Actinopteri > Salmoniformes > Salmonidae > Oncorhynchus > Oncorhynchus clarkii. The sequence goes on from NW_027258016.1 coordinate 111,619, forward strand.
TCGGTTAGCTGCTCAGATAGCAGATGTTTGAAGTTGGTGAGGGAGATAAAAGTCTCCAACTTCAGCGATTTTTGCAATTCGTTCCAATCACAGGCAGCAGAGAACTGGAACGAAAGGCGGCCAAATGAGGTGTTGGCTTTAGGGATGATCAGTGAGATACACCTGCTGGAGCGCGTGCTACGGATGGGTGTTGCCATCGTAACCAGTGAACTGAGATAAGGCGGAGCTTTACCTAGCATGGACTTGTAGATGACCTGGAGCCAGTGGGTCTGGCGACGAATATGTAGCGAGGGCCAGCCGACTAGAGCATACAAGTCGCAGTGGTGGGTGGTATAAGGTGCTTTAGTGACAAAACGGATGGCACTGTGATAAACTGCATCCAGTTTGCTGAGTAGAGTGTTGGAAGCAATTTTGTAGATGACATCGCCGAAGTCGAGGATCGGTAGGATAGTCAGTTTTACTAGGGTAAGTTTGGCGGCGTGAGTGAAGGAGGCTTTGTTGCGGAATAGAAAGCCGACTCTTGATTTGATTTTCGATTGGAGATGTTTGATATGGGTCTGGAAGGAGAGTTTAGAGTCTAGCCAGACACCTAGGTACTTATAGATGTCCACATATTCAAGGTCGGAACCATCCAGGGTGGTGATGCTGGTCAGGCGTGCGGGTGCAGGCAGCGAACGGTTGAAAAGCATGCATTTGGTTTTACTAGCGTTTAAGAGCAGTTGGAGGCCACGGAAGGAGTGCTGTATGGCATTGAAGCTCGTTTGGAGGTTAGATAGCACAGTGTCCAAGGACGGGCCGGAAGTATATAGAATGGTGTCGTCTGCGTAGAGGTGGATCAGGGAATCGCCCGCAGCATGAGAAACATCATTGATATATACAGAGAAAAGAGTCGGCCCGAGAATTGAACCCTGTGGCACCCCCATAGAGACTGCCAGAGGACCGGACAGCATGCCCTCCGATTTGACACACTGAACTCTGTCTGCAAAGTAATTGGTGAACCAGGCAAGGCAGTCATCCGAAAAACCGAGGCTACTGAGTCTGCCGATAAGAATACGGTGATTGACAGAGTCGAAAGCCTTGGCAAGGTCTATGAAGACGGCTGCACAGTACTGTCTTTAATCGATGGCGGTTATGATATCGTTTAGTACCTTGAGCGTGGCTGAGGTACACCCGTGACCGGCTCGGAAACCAGATTGCACAGCGGAGAAGGTACGGTGGGATTCAAGATGGTCAGTGATCTGTTTGTTGACTTGGCTTTCGAAGACCTTAGATAGGCAGGGCAGGATGGATATTGGTCTGTAACAGTTTGGGTCCAGGGTGTCGCCCCCTTTGAAGAGGGGGATGACTGCGGCAGCTTTCCAATCCTTGGGGATCTCAGACGATATGAAAGAGAGGTTGAACAGGCTGGTAATAGGGGTTGCGACAATGGCGGCGGATAGTTTCAGGAATAGAGGGTCCAGATTGTCAAGCCCAGCTGATTTGTACGGGTCCAGGTTTTGCAGCTCTTTCAGAACATCTGCTATCTGGATTTGGGTAAAGGAGAACCTGGAGAGGCTTGGGCGAGTAGCTGCGGGGGGGGGGGGAGCTGTTGGACGAGGTTGGAGTAGCCAGGCGGAAGGCATGGCCAGCCGTTGAGAAATGCTTGTTGAAGTTTTCGATAATCATGGATTTATCGGTGGTGACCGTGTTACCTAGCCTCAGTGCAGTGGGCAGCTGGGAGGAGGTGCTCTTGTTCTCCATGGACTTCACAGTGTCCCAGAACTTTTTGGAGTTGGAGCTACAAGATGCAAACTTCTGCCTGAAGAAGTTGGCTTTAGCTTTCCTGACTGACTGTGTGTATTGGTTCCTGACTTCCCTGAACAGTTGCATATCGCGGGGACTGTTCGATGTTAGTGCAGTCCGCCACAGGATGTTTTTGTGCTGGTCGAGGGCAGTCAGGTCTGGAGTGAACCAGGGGCTATATCTGTTCTTAGTTCTGCATTTTTTGAACGGAGCATGCTTATCTAAAATGGTGAGGAAGTTACTTTTAAAGAAAGACCAGGCATCCTCAACTGACGGGATGAGGTCAATGTCCTTCCAGGATACCCGGGCCAGGTCGATTAGAAAGGCCTGCTCACAGAAGTGTTTTAGGGAGCGTTTGACAGTGATGAGGGGTGGTCGTTTGACTGCGGCTCCATAGCGGATACAGGCAATGAGGCAGTGATCGCTGAGATCCTGGTTGAAGACAGCGGAGGTGTATTTGGAGGGCCAGTTGGTCAGGATGACGTCAATGAGGGTGCCCTTGTTTACAGAGTTAGGGTTGTACCTGGTGGGTTCCTTGATGATTTGAGTGAGATTGAGGGCATCTAGCTTAGATTGTAGGACTGCCGGGGTGTTAAGCATATCCCAGTTTAGGTCACCTAACAGAACAAACTCTGAAGCTAGATGGGGGGCGATCAATTCACAAATGGTGTCCAGGGCACAGCTGGGAGCTGAGGGGGGTCGGTAGCAGGCGGCAACAGTGAGAGACTTATTTCTGGAGAGAGTAATTTTCAAAATTAGTAGTTCGAACTGTTTGGGTATGGACCTGGAAAGTATGACATTACTTTGCAGGCTATCTCTGCAGTAGACTGCAACTCCTCCTCCTTTGGCAGTTCTATCTTGACGGAAGATGTTATAGTTGGGTATGGAAATCTCAGAATTTTTGGTGGCCTTCCTGAGCCAGGATTCAGACACGGCAAGGACATCAGGGTTAGCAGAGTGTGCTAGAGCAGTGAGTAAGACAAACTTAGGGAGGAGGCTTCTGATGTTGACATGCATGAAACCAAGGCTTTTTCGATCACAGAAGTCAACAAATGAGGGTGCCTGGGGACATGCAGGGCCTGGGTTTACCTCCACATCACCCGCGGAACAGAGAAGGAGTAGTATGAGGGTGCGGCTGAAGGCTATCAAAACTGGTCGCCTAGGGCGTTGGGGACAGAGAATAAGAGGAGCAGGTTTCTGGGCATGGTAGAATATATTCAGGGCATAATGCGCAAACAGGGGTATGGTGGGGTGCGGGTACAGCGGAGGTAAGCCCAGGCACTGGGTGATGATGAGAGAGGTTGTATCTCTGGACATGCTGGTTGTAATGGGTGAGGTCACCGCATGTGTGGGGGGTGGGACAAAGGAGGTAACAGGGGTATAAAGAGTGGAACTAGGGGCTCCATTGTAAACTAAAACAATGATAACTAACCTGCACAACAGTATACAAGGCATATTGACATTTGAGAAAGACATACAGCGAGGCATACAGTAATCACAGGTGTTGAATTGGGAGAGCTAGCTAAAACAGTAGGTGAGACAACAGCTAATCAGCTAGCACAACAACAGCAGGTAGAATGGCGATTGATTAGGCAGAGAGGGTCGGATTAACTACACACAGAGCCTAAGTGCGGCTGGGGCCGACAGATAAAACATAAACAAGCAGAATGGATTACCGTGATTAATGGACAGTCCAGCATGCATCAGCTATGTAGCCAAGTGATCAGTGTCCAAGGGGCAGCGGTGGATGGGGCAGGGAAGCTGGACTGGCGAGTGTTATCCAGGTTAGAAAACTAACAATGACCAAATAGCTTGTAGCCAGTTAGCTGGTTAGCTTCTGGAGGTTCTTGAGTGTGTTCTAAAAATGTAAAGATAATAGCGGTTCCGTATCACATTGGGTGAGGCAGGTTACCGGAAGGTATAAACAAATTAAAAATCGAAAAGGGGTAGAAAGTAAATATGGGTTCAGTGAGTGTTTGGGACGCGGCGATTCAGACGGTTAGCAGGCCTGTGCTAACAAGCTAACAGTTAGTAGACGGTGCTAAACACGGTAGCAGTTAGCGGACCGGGCTAAACAAGCTAGCAGTTAGCAGGCCGAATTTGCAAGCAAGGAGATAGCAAGGGCTAGAGAGTTAGCCTTTGGGGACGTCGCGATGGGGGTATCTGTTTATTCCTCTTCATGCAGTGACATCGATGGACCGGTCGTGGGTCTGGATATTGTAGCCCAGGAGCTCAAAATGTTCCGTTTGCGATGGGAATCCGGGGATGAAAAATAAAATAAAATAATAAATAGGTCCGTTATGCTCTGGTTAGAGTCGCGTTGTTCGAACTGGCGAGAGCTTTCCGAGCTAAAGGTTAGCTGATGACCGGTTAGCTGAAGACCGCTAGCAATGTTTTGCTGAAGCTGGTAGTTCGTTGGCTAGCTTCAGTTGAGAGGTTCCAAGGTCCGAAGTAAATATAAATACTTTAGGAAAAATAGCTACGTTGGGTGAGGCGGGTTGCAGGAGAGTATTTAGAAGAAGTTGAGGTTCAGCAAAAAGTTGTAAAGATATGTGAAGAAAAAAAAACGAAAACAAACGATATATACAAGGGACACAACACGACAATACGTCCTACTGCTACGCCATCTTGGATTTTAAAGGGACATTCATAATAACATCACAACCAACATCACAACCACCTCTCCCCCTCCCCCTTTCTCTCCTCTCCCTCCCCCTTTCTCTCCCCTCCTCCCCTCCCTCTCTCCAGGTAGTAACCCTGGCCGTCTACACCTTCATCTTTGCCTGTATTATTGGTAGACAGTTCCTGGACCCAGCTCAGGGTTACCCAGGTCATGACCAGGACTTTTACGTTCCCATCTTCACTATGCTACAGTTCTTCTTCTACTCTGGCTGGCTCAAGGTATGACTGACTGACTGACTCACACCAGCTGGCTCAAGGTATGACTGACTGACTGACTGACTCGAGGTATGACTGACTGACTCACACCAGCTGGCTCAAGGTATGACTGACTGACTGACTCACACCAGCTGGCTCAAGGTATGACTGAGTGACTGGCTGATTGACTCACTGAGAGAGAGCGAGAGCGAGAGCGAGAGCGAGAGCGAGAGAGAGAGAGAGAGAGAGAGAGAGAGAGAGAGAGAGAGACACACACACACACACAGTTGTTATTGTAGTCCAGCTGGCTCAAGGTCCTGTCCTCCACAAACCTTTTTGCCTTTTGGTTTCAACCAGGGAAATTAGATGACGGTCATCAAACCCCAGTACTGTGGATAACAATGTTGGGGTTGTGATGTTATTATGAATGTCTAGTGAGAGGGAATGTGTGGTTGCAGAGTGTACAGTACTGTGGATAACAATGCTGGGGTTGTGATGTTATTATGAAGGTCTAGTGAGAGGGAATGTGTGGTTGCAGAGTGTACAGTACTGTGGATAACAATGCTGGGGTTGTGATGTCATTATGAAGGTCTAGTGAAAGGGAATGTGTGGTTGCAGAGTGTACAGTACTGTGGATAACAATGCTGGGGTTGTGATGTTATCATGAAGGTCTAGTGAGAGGGAATGTGTGGTTGCAGAGTGTACAGTACTGTGGATAACAATGCTGGGGTTGTGATGTTATCATGAAGGTCTAGTGAGAGGGAATGTGTGGTTGCAGAGTGTACAGTGTTGTGGTTGTGATGTTATTATGAATGTCTTGTGAGAGGGAATGTGTGGTTGCAGAGTGTACAGTACTGTGGATAACAATGCTGGGGTTGTGATGTTATTATGAAGGTCTAGTGAGAGGGAATGTGTGGTTGCAGAGTGTACAGTACTGTGGATAACAATGCTGGGGTTGTGATGTTATCATGAAGGTCTAGTGAGAGGGAATGTGTGGTTGCAGAGTGTACAATGTTGGGGTTGTGATGTTATTATAAATGTCTAGTGAGAGGGAATGTGTGGTTGCAGAGTGTACAGTGTTGGGGTTGTGATGTTATCATGAAGGTCTAGTGAGAGGGAATGTGTGGTTGCAGAGTGTACAGTACTGTGGATAACAATGCTGGGGTTGTGATGTTATTATGAAGGTCTAGTGAGAGGGAATGTGTGGTTGCAGAGTGTACAGTGTCAGTACACAATGTCTGTACAGCTGGTGCACCATGTCTGACAATCAATTTCATTGGATAAAAATGGGGATTTGTCAGGAGGGGAAGTATGGAACCCAAATTCTGTTGACAGTAAGATTATCTATGCCTTGTTTTTTTTTTTGTGGGATTTAATTTGTCAACCAATGTTGTAAATCCCTGATGTCACATGACTGCCTGTTGTTTGATATCACTTCCTTATCAATACATTTTTCTGGGATAATGAGCAGTGATGTGAGAGGTCCTTCTCCTTCAGGTTGCTGAGCAGCTCATTAATCCATTTGGGGAGGATGATGACGACTTCGAGGCTAACTGGTGTATCGACAGAAATCTGCAGGTTACTTTCAATCAATCAATCAATCAATCAATCAATCAACCAAACATGTGTTGCAAAGTGCCTTACAGTAACCCAGACTCGTTTTCATGTCTTTCCCAAGCCGATGTTATTGATTGATCTGTCATTTGTGCCAATCGATCATTCAGTCAATACCTGTGTTGTCTCAGGTGTCGTTGATTGCGGTGGATGAGATGCACATGAACTTCCCTCCGATGACTAAAGACATTTACTGGAACGACTCTGAGGCTCTGCCTCCCTACACCCTGGCTGCAGCCGACTACTGCATACCCTCCTTCCTCGGATCCACCAGAGAGTTGGAGTGAGGACATGACAACACGGCACGCACGCACGCACACACGCGCACGCACGCACGCACGCACGCACACACACACACAAGCACACGCGCACACACACACACACAAATGTATACTCAAGTCCTACGTATGCAAGGACACATGTGTAAAAACTCCCATCTCTCCTCAGCTAGATATCTGTCTGAGAGAAGATAGACAAGAGGGCATGACTAGAGAGGATACCGTTTTTGTGTCAAATTGACACATTTTATCTAACCCTTTTCCTAGTCTCGTGTTGCCTTACCTTCAAAATCACATTGTTTTTTTCCTAACCTAATTATCCTAACCTGCTACAAAGAGCCAATTCTGGTCAATTCTGACGAGCCGTATTCACTAATATCCATAACCTGTATACTATCTAGTCAAAACCATTACTATTCACTAATATCCATAACCTGTATACTATCTAGTCAAAACCATTACTATTCACTAATATCCATAACCTGTATACTATCTAGTCAAAACCATTACTATTCACTAATATCCATAACCTGTATACTATCTAGTCAAAACCATTACTATTCATTAATATCCATAAGCTGTATACTATCTAGTCAAAACCATTACTATTCACTAATATCCATAACCTGTATACTATCTAGTCAAAACCATTACTATTCATTAATATCCATAAACTGTATACTATCTAGTCAAAACCATTACTATTCATTAATATCCATAAACTGTATACTATCTAGTCAAAACCATTACTATTCACTAATATCCATAACCTGTATACTATCTAGTCAAAACCATTACTATTCACTAATATCCATAAGCTGTATACTATCTAGTCAAAACCATTACTATTCATTAATATCCACAAGCTGTATACTATCTAGTCAAAACCATTACTATTCACTAATATCCATAAGCTGTATACTATCTAGTCTAACGTATTCACTAATATCCATAAGCTGTATACTATCTAGTCAAAACCATTACTATTCACTAATATCCATAAGCTGTATACTATCTAGTCAAAACCATTACTATTCACTAATATCCATAAGCTGTATACTATCTAGTCAAAACCATTACTATTCACTAATATCCATAAGCTGTATACTATCTAGTCTAACGTATTCACTAATATCCATAAGCTGTATACTATCTAGTCAAAACCATTACTATTCACTAATATCCATAAGCTGTATACTATCTAGTCAAAACCATTACTATTCACTAATATCCATAAGCTGTATACTATCTAGTCAAAACCATTACTATTCACTAATATCCATAAGCTGTATACTATCTAGTCTAACGTATTCACTAATATCCATAAGCTGTATACTATCTAGTCAAAACCATTACTATTCACTAATATCCATAAGCTGTATACTATCTAGTCAAAACCATTACTATTCACTAATATCCATAAGCTGTATACTATCTAGTCAAAACCATTACTATTCACTAATATCCATAAGCTGTATACTATCTAGTCAAAACCATTACTATTCACTAATATCCATAAGCTGTATACTATCTAGTCAAAACCATTACTATTCACTAATATCCATAAGCTGTATACTATCTAGTCAAAACCATTACTATTCACTAATATCCATAAGCTGTATACTATCTAGTCAAAACCATTACTATTCACTAATATCCATAAGCTGTATACTATCTAGTCAAAACCATTACTATTCACTAATATCCATAAGCTGTATACTATCTAGTCAAAACCATTACTATTCATTAATATCCATAAGCTGTATACTATCTAGTCAAAACCATTACTATTCATTAATATCCACAAGCTGTATACTATCTAGTCTAACGTATTCACTAATATCCACAAGCTGTATACTATCTAGTCTAACGTATTCATTAATATCCATAAGCTGTATACTATCTAGTCAAAACCATTACTATTCATTAATATCCATAAACTGTATACTATCTAGTCAAAACCATTACTATTCATTAATATCCATAAACTGTATACTATCTAGTCAAAACCATTACTATTCATTAATATCCATAAGCTGTATACTATCTAGTCTAACATATTCACTAATATCCATAAACTGTATACTATCTAGTCTAACGTATTCACTAATATCCATAAACGGTATACTATCTAGTCTAATGTATTCAGTGTAATATCCATAAGCTGTATACTATCTAGTCTAACGTATTCACTAATATCCACAAGCTGTATACTATCTAGTCTAATGTATTCACTAATATCCATAACCTGTATACTATCTAGTCTAACGTATTCACTAATATCCATAACCTGTATACTATCTAGTCTAACGTATTCACTAATATCCATAACCTGTATACTATCTAGTCTAACGTATTCACTAATATCCACAAGCTGTATACTATCTAGTCTAACGTATTCACTAATATCCATAACCTGTATACTATCTAGTCTAACGTATTCACTAATATCCATAACCTGTATACTATCTAGTCTAACGTATTCACTAATATCCATAACCTGTATACTATCTAGTCTAACGTATTCACTAATATCCATAACCTGTATACTATCTAGTCTAACGTATTCACTAATATCCACAAGCTGTATACTATCTAGTCTAACGTATTCACTAATATCCACAAGCTGTATACTATCTAGTCTAACGTATTCACTAATATCCACAAGCTGTATACTATCTAGTCTAACGTATTCACTAATATCCATAAGCTGTATACTATCTAGTCTAACGTATTCACTAATATCCATAAACGGTATACTATCTAGTCTAATGTATTCACTGTAATATCCATAACCTGTATACTATCTAGACTAATGTATTCACTGTAATACCATAACCTGTATACTATCTAGTCTAACGTATTCACTAATATCCACAAGCTGTATACTATCTAGTCTAAAGTACTCACTGTAATATCCATAACCTGTATACTATCTAGACTAATGTATTCACTGTAATATCCATAACCTGTATACTATCTAGACTAACATATTCACTAATACCCATAACCTGTATACTATCTAGACTAATGTATTCACTGTAATATCCATAACCTGTATACTATCTAGTCTAACATATTCACTGTAATATCCATAACCTGTATACTATCTAGACTAAAGTATTCACTGTAATATCCTCTATCTTTCAGTCTATCGGGCATTTTTCAGTTCGGAGAGGCAGACAAAATGGACATTCACAGACAGGACAGCCACAACAGCAATCACAACTTCCGTCATGGTCGTCAAACGTCAGTCCTGGGGCACGTGCGTAGGCTTCTCAGTGTCCAGGATCCCCCAGAGCTCGTCCCTCCTCGGCCCTCCTTCAAACGTCACAGCAGTGAGGCCTTCTTCCCCTTCAGATCTGACTCCCATGACTACCCTGGATCAGACGACCAGGCCTCCCCAGGACCTGATCACACTCTGTTCCCCAGACCCAACCTCTTTAACTCCCATAACCCCCTCTCGACCAACCACCCTCTGGATACGCTACGGGAGGTTAGTAGTACTCTTTCTTCCCTGGACACTGAGCCCCGTACGCCGTCCTTCACAGACCTGCCTCAGTGGGTGGTAAGTCCACCTGCTTCTTCTGATGATCATGGGGATAGTGGTTATGGGGGTGATGGAGAGACGTGTGGGGCGTTATCTGGGGCTCCACAACCCCTGAATCATATAGAGGCCTTCTCCCAACAGACAGGGCATGAGCAGGCCTCAAGTAAGCCTGGGACTCCAGTAGATCTGTCCCCCATTGTGGAGGCTTCGGCCCTGAACACGAATCAGGGCAACAGCTGTACCCAACCGAGGCCCAAGAAGTTGAGCTGGAACGTCCCCAAAGACTGGTGTAAGCCACAGCTGTCCTTCCAGTTCTCCAGACAGGGGTCAAAGAGCTCCCTGCACAGCCTGCCTAGTCCTCAAGGCCTAGGGAGGAGGAGAGGCCGAAACACTTCCGCAGCCCTCCACTTTCCTGCTGAGCCTGCCCAGTTCCAAGCACTGCAAGTCCCCGAGACAGACATTCTGGAGTCCAATGGTCATGAGAGTGACAAGAAGGACACCAATGACAGCCAAGAGAACAAGGACAAGTCACAATCGGAGAAGTCGTAATGTTCTTCTGACATACAGTCCATATCGACCTACTGTATGAGTCACTTAACAGGCTCTCTAAGGGTGTACCCAGCATTATTAATTGACACCCTAATAAACATCAAATGTTTGTTTTATAATAAAATATAATTTATTCAGTCATCGTTCACTGTTAATCATTGTACTCACTCACAAAATGATGCAACAAAAAACAACTGATTGCATTTAAACAATTATTTATTAACTTTAGTAGAATGGAAATGCATGAATTATTCTCAAAAGATGCCAGACAGCCACTGATAATGCTGGACAGACAAACGTTCAGCCTTCCCATGAAGCACTTCTGTCTCAGTGATGATGACAGGAGGTGCAGCATGGTGATTCCATGCATCGCTTCATCCACTCTTCTATCACTATCCTTCCTTTCTTTCTTTCTTTATTTCTTTCTTTCTTTCTTTCTTTCTTTCTTTCTTTCTTTCTTTCTTTCTTTCTTTCTTTCTTTCTTTCTTTCTTTCTTTCTTTCTTTCTTTCTTTCCTTCCTTCCTTCCTTCCTTCCTTCCTTCCTTCCTTCCTTCCTTCATATCTCCTTCTATCATCCATCCATCCATCACTCCCTACTTCCATCGCTCCATTTACCCTTCCCACCTCCCATCTATCTATCCATCTCTGCATCCAACGTTGTATAGCGTGTGTGTCTGGCCTTAGCGAAGCCCACCCTGTCCTGTCCCCGGTCATAGATGCTATAGTAATCAGAGAGGAACACGTCCCCTAAGATCCACAAAGGATCCGTCGAGGAGGGCAGATCCTCCCCCTGGAACCCACTGAAACAGATCTCATGATCACCCATCAACTCCTGAAGAGAGGGAGGGAGGAGGGAGAGGAGGAGGAGAGAGGAGGAGGGAGGAGGAGGGAGGAGAGAGAGGAGGAGAGAGAAGGAGGGAGAGGAGGAGGGAGGAGAGAGACGGAGGGAGGAGAGAGAGGAGGAGAGAGAAGGAGGGAGAGGAGGAGGGAGGAGGGAGAGGAGGAGGGAGGAGAGAGAGGAGGAGGGAGAGAAGGAGAAAGGAGGAGGAGGGAGGAGAGAGGAGGAGAGAGAAGGAGGGAGGAGGGAGAAGAGGAGGGAGGAGAGAAAGGAGGAGGGAGAGAAGGAGAAAGGAGGAGGAGGGAGGAGAGAGGAGGAGAGAGAGGAGGAGGGAGGAGAGAGGAGGAGAGAGAAGGAGAGAGAAGGAGGGAGCAGAGAGAGGAGCAGAGAGAAGGAGAGAGAAGGAAAGAGAAGAAGAGAGGAGTGAGTGAGAAGGAGAGAGAAGGAGAGAAGGAGGGAGAAGGAGACAGAAGGAGGGAGAAAAGGAGAGAGGAGGGAGAAGGAGAGAGGAGAGAGAAGGAGAGAAGGAGGAAGGAGGGAGAGAAGGAGGGAGAAGGAGAGGAACGGAGAGAAGGAGAGAGAAGTAGAGAGAAGGAGGGAGAGAGAAGGAGAGAGGAGGGAGGAGAGAGAAGGAGGGAGAGAAGGAGGGAGAAGTAGAGAGAAGTAGAGAGAAGGAGGGAGAGAGAAGGAAGGTAAAGGAGGGAGGAGAGAGAAGGAGGGAGAGAAGGAGGGAGAAGGAGAGAGAAGTAGAGAGAAGGAGGGAGAGAGAAGGAAGGTAAAGGAGAGAGAGAGTGAGTGTGTCAGAAATATGACAACAATCATAACAACCACTCACCAAATACCATATGTTTTTTGACACAGGCCTACCGTAGGACACAAAAAAATGTATATCTATAATTTATACTAAAATTATTATCACACACAAGTTAAAGTATATACTGTAATAGTATGTATGCCGAAATCTGGAAATATCTCACTTGTCATGTTCATTCACTGTCTGTTGGACCAGTACCCACCCTTTTGACGTAGGACTCAGCAGTGAGCACGTATTCCACCCCGTTGAGCGTGATGGTCACCTGGGGCAGGCTGGAGATTCGGGCGCAGTCAATCAGGTACTGCAACACATTTTTCCTCATTGAAAAGCATTGAAAAGAATTGGAATTTCAGTGTACTTCCTGAATCAACTGGAATGTAAATGGCATTGAGCCTCGTGCAGCCCCTGTAACTCTACAGAGACCGGCATGGAATGGGGACACTTCTCCAATGGAGGTGGGGGTAGCTCCTATCACTAGTAGTACTAGTAGTAGTAGTAGTACTAGTAGTAGTAGTAGTAGTAGTAGTAGTAGTAGTAGTACTAGTAGTAGTAGTAGCAGTAGTAGTAGTAGTAGCAGGATTAGTAGTAGTAGTAGTAGTAGTAGTAGTAGTAGTAGTAGTAGTAGTAGTAGTAGTAGTAGCAGGATTAGTAGTAGTAGTAGTAGTAGTAGTAGTAGCAGGATTAGTAGTAGTAGTAGTAGTAGTAGTAGTAGTAGTATTAGTAGTAGTAGTAGTAGTAGTAGTAGTAGTAGTAGTAGTAGTACTAGTAGTAGTAGTAGTAGTAGTAGTAGTAGTAGCAGTAGTAGTAGCAGGATTAGTAGTAGTAGCAGTAGTAGTAGTAGTAGTAGTAGTAGTAGTAGTAGTAGTAGTAGTAGTAGTAGTAGTAGCAGTAGTAGTAGCAGGATTAGTAGTAGTAGCAGGATTAGTAGTAGTAGTAGTAGTAGTAGTAGTAGTAGTAGTAGTAGTAGTAGTAGTAGTAGTAGTAGTCGTAGTAGATGTAGCAGCAGTAGTAGCAGGATTAGTAGTAGTAGTAGTAGTAGTAGTAGTAGTAGTAGTAGTAGTAGTAGTAGCAGTAGTAGTAGCAGGATTAGTAGTAGTAGCAGTAGTAGTAGTAGTAGTAGTGGTGGTGGTAGTAGCAGTAGTAGTAGAAGCAGTAGAAGTAGTAGCAGCAATAGTAGCAGGATTAGTAGTAGTAGCAGCAGTAGTAGTAGTAGCAGTAGTAGTAGCAGGATTAGTAGTAGTAGTAGTAGCAGTAGTAGTAGTGGTGGTAGTAGCAGTAGTAATAGCAGGATTAGTAGTAGTAGTAGTAGTAGTGGTGGTAGTAGCAGTAGTAGTAGTAGTACTAGTAGTAGTAATAGCAGCAGTAGTAGTAGTAGTAGCAGCAGTAGCAGTAGTAGTAGTAGTAGCAGTAGCAGTAACAGCAGTAGTAGCTGTAGTGGTAATAGTAGTAGTAGCAGCAGCAGTAGGAGCAGTAGTAATAGTAGTAGTAGCAGCAGTAGTAGCAATAGTGGTTATAGTAGTATTTGCAGTAGTAGTAATAGTAGGAATAGCAGCAGCAGTAGTAGCAGTAGTAGTAATAGTAGTAGTAGCAGCAGTAGTGGTAATAGTAGTATTTGCAGTAGTAGTAGCTGTAGTAATAGTAGTTGTTACATCTGCTCCTGCCACACCTACTTCTCATCCTGAACCTCCCTAAACCTGCCACCACTCCCCAGTGCTCTCCCTCTCTCTCTCTCTGTGTGTATGTGATTGTGTGAGTGGAGACAGGTGTGCTGGAAGCAGAGCAGATTCCCACCAACTGCAAACTGTTCCATAATCAAGAACCCTTCCCTGCCCTGGATCCCTGCTTCCCTGCCCTGGATCCCTGCTTCCCTGCCCTGGATCCCTGCTTCCCTGCCCTGGATCCCTGCTCTACTGCTTCAATGGATTCCGCTCCAGACCTGCTTACACGGATCCTAATCTCCTTGCCCCCCAGACTCAGCCTCAGTCCGGATTCCCTACTACCCTGCCATTGATTCCCCTGGACTGCACCCCATCTCCTCCCCCGCTATTCAATAAATACATTGGTTTACCTATCCTTGTCTCCTCGTCTCCTTGTCTCCTCGTCTGAGTCTGCATTTGGGTTCACCTGCTCCGCCAGGAGGAGGCAGAGTGGCTCATAATGGCTGGGATGGTATCAAACACGTGGTTGATACATTCCATTGACTCCATTCCGGCACTAAATCTCAGTGCTAGAGATGTCTCTAGAGATCCTGGTTCAATCCCGGGCACTATCACAACTGGCCATGATCGGGAGGGCGGCGCACACTTGGCCCAGCATCATCCGGGTTATGGGAGGGTTTGGCCATCATTGTAAAATAAGAATGTGTTCTTGCCTAATAAAATAAAAGGCAGTTGGTAGTATATGTTATATTACCTCTCCAATGGAGGTGGGGGTAGCTCCTATCAGCTGTTGTAGAGCGAGGATGTCACGGGTGGGGCCGATGATGAGAGACGTGCCTGTATCAATGACGGCCTGACAGCCGCGGGGACAGAAAGTCAAGGCTCCCTGGACCTGTATGCTGCAGTGGAAGAGGTGGAGCAAAACACGTGTTCAGAACTACAGGGAGATGACCTTTTTTACAAGAATTCAACCTCTAATTCGGCTGCCATTTTGGTTTACTAGGATACAGCAACAAGATGAGACGAAAGGGACTTTTCTGACCGGCGTCCCATTGACTTCCTGACTAGCCAAAAACCTGCCCTAACCTTAACCTAACCCTTAACCCTAACCTTCTTTTAACCAATTCTGAAATGTAATATTGGTTTGTACGTCACCCACGTCCCCTTAGTTTTCCCCACAGCATCACAATTGAAATTGGGGACAATTCCACTATTTCCCCAGCACAATATTCTCCTTTTTCTCAGTCATATCAAATGATCAAACAGCTGCCTCACTCTTGTGGGCAGCCCTACTACTAACTGTGGATATGTCCCCTGGTTTGACAGAGGGACAACTTGATATGAGTTATCCTGGTTCTGACCCAGTTTGACAGCAGGACAACATGATATGAGTTATCCTAGTTCTGACCCAGTTTGACAGCAGGACAACATGATATGAGTTATCCTAGTTCTGACCCAGTTTGACAGCAGGACAATATGATATGAGTTATCCTAGTTCTGACCCAGTTTGACAGCAGGACAACATGATATGAGTTATCCTAGTTCTGACCCAGTTTGACAGCAGGACAACATGATATGAGTTATCCTAGTTCTGACCCAGTTTGACAGCGGGACAATATGATATGAGTTATCCTAGTTCTGACCCAGTTTGACAGCAGGACAACATGATATGAGTTATCCTAGTTCTGACCCAGTTTGACAGCAGGACAACATGATATGAGTTATCCTAGTTCTGACCCAGTTTGACAGCAGGACAACATGATATGAGTTATCCTAGTTCTGACCCAGTTTGACAGCGGGACAATATGATATGAGTTATCCTAGTTCTGACCCAGTTTGACAGCAGGACAACATGATATGAGTTATCCTAGTTCTGACCCAGTTTGACAGCAGGACAACATGATATGAGTTATCCTGGTTCTGACCCAGTTTGACAGCAGGACAATATGATATGAGTTATCCTAGTTCTGACCCAGTTTGACAGCGGGGCAATATGATATGAGTTATCCTAGTTCTGACCCAGTTTGACAGCGGGACAATATGATATGAGTTATCCTAGTTCTGACCCAGTTTGACAGCAGGACAATATGATATGAGTTATCCTAGTTCTGACCCAGTTTGACAGAGGGACAACATGATATGAGTTATCCTGGATCTGACCTGGACATCTTGATCTGCCAGTAGCTCTTCAGGGTAACAGGGTTCCAGTTGATGGGTCCACTGTAGAGCGCCTCGTCCATCCCTCCTATTAGCAACTCTCCCCCTGGGTCCCTCGGCATCTTACTCCTGGAAGCAGAAGCAACCAAATTACAATGGGTAAATGGATCAATTCTGCTCCTCTAGATCAGTCAGGGAGAGTGGGATTAGTCGAGACACACTTGTCTCTAGGAAACCATAGACAAAATGCATAAAAACTGGATTAGAGTGTCTGTTTATTGACTAGATTAGAGTGTCTGTTTATTGACTAGATTAGAGTGTCTGTTTATTGACTAGATTAGAGTGTCTGTTTATTGACTAGATTAGAGTGTCTGTTTATTGACTAGATTAGAGTGTCTGTTTATTGACTAGATCAGATATACTCTGTGGTCCTGGGTAGTGTATTTACCATCATCATCATCAACATCATCAATAACAACATCATCATCATCATCAATTACAACATCATGATGGGTAGACAGTCAGATATACTCTGTGGTCCTGGGTAGTGTATTTACCATCATCATCATCATCATCAATAACAACATCATGATGGGTAGACAGTCAGATATACTCTGTGGTCCTGGGTAGTGTATTTACCATCATCATCATCATCAATAACAACATCATGATGGGTAGACAATCAGATATACTCTGTGGTCCTGGGTAGTGTATATGTGTTCTGTACCTACTTGCTGAGGTAGAAGGAGAAGATGGGTTGGTCCACAGACTTCTGGTTCATGATGCTGTCGAAAACGGGCGTCCCCAGTTCCTCAGCCAGGGAGGGGTACCCCAAGCCCAGCACCCCGTCAAACTTAGCCATGACAAAAACAAAACCTGGCTCGTACACCGACTCTCCGAACTCCTGGTTTTTCACCGTCAACGGGCCAATCTGGACAACCACAGGGACGTGTCAGGTGAATGAATGACTGTATATATGTCCTCCCACACCTGATAAACTAGTTAACGTTGGACAACCACAGGGACGTATCAGGTGGATGAATGACTGTATATATGTCCTCCCACACCTGATAAACTAGTTAACGTTGGACAACCACAGGGATGTGTCAGGTGAATGAATGACTGTATATATGTCCTCCCACACCTGATAAACTAGTTAACATTGGACAACCACAGGGACGTGTCAGGTGAATGAATGACTGTATATATGTCCTCCCACACCTGATAAACTAGTTAACGTTGGACAACCACAGGGACATGTCAGGTGAATGAATGACTGTATATATGTCCTCCCACACCTGATAAACTAGTTAACGTTGGACAACCACAGGGACGTGTCAGGTGGATGAATGACTGTATATATGTCCTCCCACACCTGATAAACTAGTTAACGTTGGACAACCACAGGGACATGTCAGGTGAATGAATGACTGTATATATGTCCTCCCACACCTGATAAACTAGTTAACGTTGGACAACCACAGGGACGTGTCAGGTGGATGAATGACTGTATATATGTCCTCCCACACCTGATAAACTAGTTAACGTTGGACAACCACAGGGACGTGTCAGGTGAATGAATGACTGTATATATGTCCTCCCACACCTGATAAACTAGATAACGGTGCATTGTATACGTGATGCTGTCATACCAGCCAACGGCTCAATCCTTTCAAAACATTTACACCTTCTAAAGTAAACAAAGCATCAGGAAACAATGTTGCCCCCCACAAATGATGCAGCCCCCCCCCCCCTCCTCTATTGCAAGACCCATCATTCACCCACGTTTAGTTAAAATAGTGCCAGTGCTGTTAGAGACATCGCATATGAGCCTAATGTATGAACGGAGACAGATCCACAGTCATCTCCCCGATTTCATCGTGGGGGACAATGATATATACCATCTAATGATATCATATGTGTTTACTACAATCCCCACTGGAAGCTGAGCTGACAGAAACGACACTGTAATTAATTTGGGAAAGTGGGCAGTACAGGGATAGGGGCTGGGAATATTGTGTCACCTTGAGGACTTCCCTGCCCATGATGCCCAGCATGTGTCCCTTGCCATAGTGGATGCCAAACATCCTGCCGTCGTGGGTGAACGTGCTGGACTCAAAGGCCTTGAACTTGCGGTGCATGCCTGGAGAGAGAGAGAGAGAGAGAGAGAAAGAGAGAAAGGGGGAGAGAGAGAGAGAGAGAGAGAGAGAGAGAGAGAGAGAGAGAAAGAGAGAAAGGGGGGGAGAGAGAGAGAGAGAGAGAGAGAGAGAGAGAGACAGAGAGACAGAGAGAGAGAGAGAAGGAGAGAGAGAGAGAGACAGAGAGGGAGAGAGAGGGAGAGAGAGAGAGAGAGGGAGAGAGAGAGAGAGAGAGAGAGAGAGAGAGAGAGAGAGAGAGAGAGAAAGAGAGGAGGAGAGAGGGTGGAACACAGTGACCTATAGAGGCCAGTCTGCTCTTGTCTGTGTCACACAGTCAGCAGATAAACACTGACTCTAGATAAACAGGAATACATTAGTCTGTTTGGAACAGATTCTAGGTACATCTAGGTACATCTGTTTTATAGTGTGGTCCAGTACCAAAAAACAGATTGGATTAAGCACAGAAATACAAATGTCTGTTTACCCGTAAATACATGTCACATGACCATAATACATCTTGCTCTTTGGTACCATTCAGATAAACATGATTGTTGTAAAATAGTTATTTTGTCCCCTAGGTGTAGGTTCCGTTAATCCCCAGCTGTGTTCTAAAGTCTCACCACAGGCCTCTGAGACGCAGTAAGAGGATGGGACCCACAGGTCAGACGATCCCGTATCAAACACTACGGTGAAGTTCTGTTTCGGAGTACCCAGGCTGATCAGTCCATAGTACTGGGCCTGGACAATCACACACAGGGAACACATTGGCATTTGTCCATTCGTGTATTCTGAAATCTATACAGTGTGTTGATCAACTCTTCAGAAATGTAGAGGTCGGACTTCAACACAGTGACACGATAAAAGTACGATAACGTGTTTTGATGTTTTTCAATATACTGGACTGATGATTGTTTTTCTCTCTCCATATAATACACCAGATACCACAACAGAGTCCCTTGTTCTCTCTCCATATAATACACTAGATACCACAACAGAGTCCCTTGGTAGGGAACCAGCAGTTATTACACTTCCATTCAGTCCCACTTACATCCATGAAGTTGTAGAGCCTCTCGCTGCTCTTACCCAGCCTGAGAGAGGGGATACCAGGGGGGTAACACTGGGCGTACCTCCGGTTGAACACATCAGGCTGGTGGTCCCTCATGAAGTCCTCCAGGCGATTGGAGGCTCTCAGCTGGGTACGCACAGAGAGCATCTGACGCAGGGGGATCCTGGACCGAACACACTCAGGTTGGTGGCCATACTGAGGTAGTTTAGATACAGTACACTTGTAGAACTTTTTCATCCACCAGCAAGTCAGACTTTCGGCTGCTGAAGGTAATGTGTCCCCGGTTGAAAACCTCTTTCATTCCTCACTTACTTCTTATACTGATTCTAATCAGGGTCGGGACAGATGATATATTTTTGGGGTTAGGGGCCCCCTGGGAACGTGCCCGCTCTGTAATCCGAACCTGATTCTCAGGCATTACCATAAATATACAGGTAGGGCAAAAATATTATTTTCAAGTATCTTGAAAGGTTTTCAAACAAAGGACAAATGTTTAGGATCTGTCAGTTCTTACCTGATCAGCCCATGTGCAGTCCAGGAACAGCAGATCAGCGTCAACACAGTCCACCTCATCCTGACTGGTAGTGTCTGTCAGTGGCGGCTGTAGACACAACGGACTGGCTGCCGTTCAGCACTGAGAGGAAAGGGTAGGAGGTGAAAATGGGTGGATCTCATTTCCTTGATTCCTCACGTCCTCTCTTTATGCCTCCTCTGAATTCTCATTCAATGGATTTGGAGGTGAGGAGTCAGAGAAACGCAATTGATATTCTCCAATGGACTTCTGATCCCAGTAAGACCAGCCCTAACACAGCCCAGCATATCCCTCCAGGGGAAATGACAGTGAGACAGTAAAACTACGAGGATCTATGTGTTATGGATGTGTAACGTCCAGGATTGATTGATGCATTCTTGAATGTTTTCAAGTGGATATTGTACTTCCTTGATTCTGGGTATTTGAGATTGTTGGATTCCCAAATATACATAAAAACACCTCCCATATTAGTCTAAACATCTATCCGGATACTTTTAACAGACTCTCAGGTTGAGGTGACCGAGACCTGCTATTGGTGTTCACGTTAGGTAAATACCCGTGTTTACTAGAGATCAAAGAGTCAATCAGACGATAACCAAAAGCAGCTCGGGTAGTACAATGTGTACAGAAGAGATTTAGATGTCAAAGTCAAACGCGTGATCGTCTTCTTGTCATGGTGTTAATGTTAAAAATAGAGTCATGTTCTTAACATTATAGTACATCTATATCCTTCATATGTTATAGTACATTTGGGCTTCCGGGTGGCGCAGCGGTCTAAGGCATTGCATCTCAGTGCAATAGGTGAACACTACAGGCCCTGGTTGGAATCCAGGCTGTATCACATCTGGCCGTGATTGGGAGTCCCCATTGGGCGTCGCACAATTGACCCAGCGTCGTCCAGGTTTGGCCGCCATTGTAAATAATAGTTAGTTCTTAACTGACTTAGCTAGTTAAATAAAAACAATTATATATCCTTAACATGTTACATTGTCATCAATACAATTAATATGTTATAGTAAGTACATGTACAGTTGAAGTGGGAAGTTTACATACACTTAGGTTGGAGTCATTAAAACTTGTTTTTCAACCACTTGACATCATGTGTTGTCTGTTCACACTGCTTTGCTTTTATCTTGGCCAGGTCGCAGTTGTAAATGAGAACTTGTTATCATGCCTACCTGGTTAAATAAAGGTGAAATAAAAAAATCATGGGAAAATCTAAAGAAATCAGCCAAGACCTTAGAAAAATATTTGTAGACCTCCACAAGTCTGGTTCATCCTTGGGAGCAATTTCCAAATGCCTGAAGATACCACGCTCATCTGTACAAACAATAGTACACAAGTATAAACACCATGGGACCACGCAGCCGCCATACCGCTCAGGAAGGAGACGCGTTCTGTCTCCTAGAGATGAACGTACTTTGGTGCGAAAAGTGCAAATCACTCCCAGAACAACAGTAAAGGACCTTGTGAAGATGCTGGAGGAAACAGGTACAAAAGTATCTATATCCACAGTAAAATTAGTCCTATATTGACAAACTGAAAGGCCGCTCAGCAAGGAAGAAGCCACTGCTACAAAACCGCCATAGAAAAGCCAGATTACGGTTTGCAACTACACATGGAGACAAAGATCGTACTTTTTTGAGAAATGTCCTCTGGTCTGATGAAACAAAAATAGAACAGTTTGGCCATAATGACCATCGTTATGTTTGGAGGAAAAATGGGGAGGTTTGCAAGCAGAAGAACACCATCCCAACCGTGAAGCACGGGGGTGGCAGCATCATGTTGTGGGGGTGCTTTGCTGCAGGAGGGACTGGTGCACTTCACAAAATAGATGGCATCATGAGGGAAAATTATGTGGATATATGGAAGCAACATCAAGACATCAGTCGGAAAGTTAACGCTTGGTCGCAAATGGGTCTTCCAAATGGACAATGACCCCAAGCATACTTCCAAAGTTGTGGCAAAATGGCTTAAGGACAACAAAGTCAAGGTATTGGAGTGGCCATCACAAAGCCCTGACCTCAATCCTAAAGAACATTTGTGGGCAGAACTGAAAAATCGTGTGCGAGCAAGGAGACCTACAAACCTGACTCAGTAACACCAGCTCTGTCAGGAGAAATGGGCCAAAATTCACCCAACTTATTGTGGGAAGCTGGTGGAAGGCTATCCAAAACATTTGACCCAAGTTAAATTTAAAGGCAATGCTACCACATACTAATTGAATGTATGTGAACTTCTGACCCACTGGGAATGTAATTAAATAAATAAAAGCTGAAATAAATCATTCTTGCTACTATTATTCTTACATTTCACATTATTAAAATAAGGTGGTGATCCTAACTGACCTAAAACAGGGAATTTTTACTAGGATTAAATATCAGGAATTGTGAAAAACTGAGTTTAAATGTATTTGGCTAAGGTGTATGTAAACTTCCAACTTCAACTGTATATCCTTAAAAAGTACATAAATATTCTTCATATGTTATAGTAGTACATCAACACAATTAATATGTTACAGTCCATCTATATCCTGAATATAAATGTTAAGTCTAAATACACATTTCAAACTAAGGTTCTCAAGGCATAAAACATTCCAGACATGGATTCAGAGTGACTTTTTTATTTATTATTATTTCAGTAAACAAACAAACAAACACACATGTCCATACAGCCATCTGCATGAGATGTCAAGTGCGTTGACAGTCTGGCCTCTGCGGTGGTTTGTAACACACCCCGACAGACTAAAAGGAGCATTTAGACTAACCAAAAGAGACTGAAGCTGTGATTTTGGGACAACGGTACAGAACACATCAGGGTTTTTTATTTCAAAGTGACGTATGGTACACAGCCCTGGACAGGAGTATCATAAATACGGGCTTTGTCTGTTCCCCTTCCCCTACCAGCAACTCCTGTTCCCCTCTCTCCTCTTCCTCACCCCCCCCCCCCCCCTCTTCCTCCTGGTGGTATTAACAGGGGTGATGGTCTGGTACTCGCTTCCTACAAGGGGAAAGAGGGAGGAATCAGTAAAAAGGAGAATTACTACGTTTTACAGGAAGGAAAACAACCTACTCACCATTTCAGAGCAGTAACCAAATGATCAACTTACAACATGAGAACAACTGCACTTGCAAAACATGTTTTTGACTGTCTACTGCAAAGCAGTTTGGGAAAACAAGGATTCTCTACTCTAGTCATGTGGTAGACTGCCATCTGTAGACTTGACCAATCAGAATGAACCAGGCATTGAGGATAGAAGCAGAATACAAGGAACATTCCGGCAGTGGAAGTCCCTGGACCCGTTATCCCTCCATAACAGACAGGAGAACAGGGAGACAGCGTGCATGCCAAGAATGGCGGTTTAAGTCAGGCATTTGACTGCACCTACAGCAAGGATTTCTGGGATATCTGGAACAAAAAAAGAGAGCTGCAGGGTGTGTGTGTGTGTCAGGGGTTGGTCCTCACCTGGGCGCAGCCTTGATGATGTTGTCGACGCGGAGGATCATCTCTGCAGCCTCGGCAGCAGACAGCAGAACCTGCCTCTTGACCTGGAAGCTCTCCGTCACCCCCATCTCTGACATGTCACCGATGGTACCCTGGTTCATATCTGAGGGACCCGGGAAGACACACACACAGGACAGGACATGAGCCTAAGTGTGATGCATCGGACTCACATACTCAAATCGGTATTAATTCATCTGGCCCCGTTCAAATAAAGTGACTACAAGAAAAAAAATAAAAAATAAAAGGTCACAGGTCAAAGGAAAGAGAATGCCAAAAGCCCGGTTTGAAACATCTAGGAGAGAGCGGAGGTGTCCTGAGACGGTACTCACTCAGACCCATGGTGGTTTTCCCCTCCTGGTGAGCAGCTCTCAGCTGGGCCACCAGATCGGCACTGTCGTAGCCGGCGTTGTCTGCGATGATGGTGGGCAGCATCCGAAGAGCTTTGGCGAAGGACTCCATGGCCACAGCCTCTTTGCCCGGTGTCCTGAGAGCCAGGTCTGTCACCACCTTGGCCATCAGCATCTCAGAGCAGCCTGGAGGGACAGCAGAGTGGGTGATTCTCACACTGGGTTCAGACAGTAGGGGTGGGGGGGGGGGGGGCTGTTGGACTTTCGGCCTGTTATTTCCCCACAGTATCCATGTAGATGGGCAGTGTGTGTGTGTGTGTGTGTGTGTAGACCTCACCTCCTCCGTAGACGGTACGTGTCTCCTTGACGGTCTGAGCCAGGACACACAGGGCATCATGGAGAGACCTCTCGGCCTCGTCCAGGATCTGCTGTGTGGCTCCACGCAGCACCACGGTACACGCCTCACCTGGGAGAGGCAAAGATGGTCAGGACTTTACAATCCAGAGAAAATACGAGGAGGATAAATCCCTGACCATCAAGCCATTATCCTACTATAAACCTCAGAAGTATAACCCATGTCTAAGTCAGCCCGCCGTTGTATCAACACTGACCCATGGCCACTCCTGAGAAGTGGATCAGAGTGTCCTCGCCGATCATCACCTCCTCGATCAGCTTGCAGTGGCCCAACTTCACCAGCTCGGGGTGGTCGAAGGTGGACGTGATCTCTCCCCCCGTGACGAGAGCCAGGCGCTCCACTCCGGAGAAGTCTGCGTGTTCTATCGCCATGACGCCTGCCGCAGCAAACAGCTGCTCTGGGTAGTTGTAGATCAGCTGTCTGGTGATCAATCGTTATTGATTACTACATCACTCACATCACTCACAACGCTGGAAAAACCCTTGATGAATAGGTGTACTTGTGTGGTGTGTGTGTGTGTGGTATGGTGTGTGGG
The DNA here is from genome assembly GCF_045791955.1 of Oncorhynchus clarkii lewisi. NCBI lineage: Eukaryota > Metazoa > Chordata > Actinopteri > Salmoniformes > Salmonidae > Oncorhynchus > Oncorhynchus clarkii. The sequence continues at coordinate 136,273 of NW_027258016.1, forward strand.
GTGTGTGTGTGTGTGGTGTGGTGGGGTGTGTGTGTGTGTGGGGTGTGGTGTGTGTGGGGTGTGGTGTGTTTGTGGTGGTGTGTTTGTGGTGGGGTGTGTGTGTGTGGGGTGTGTGTGTGTGGGGTGGGTGTGTGTGGGGTGGGTGTGTGTGTGGTGTGGTGTGTGGGGTGTGTGTGTGGGGTGTGTGTGGGGTGTGTGTGGTGTGGTGTGTGTGGTGTGGTGTGTGTGGTGTGGTGTGTGTGGTGTGGTGTGTGTGGTGTGTGTGTGGGGTGTGTGTGTGTGGTGTGTGTGGTGTGTGTGTGGTGTGTGTGGTGTGGTGTGTGTATGTACTTAGTACGTGTGTGGTGTGTGTGTGTGATGTGTGTGCGTGGTGTGTGTGTGTGTGGTGTGTGTGTGTACCTGTTGATGAAGCAGTTGATCCCGTGCTTGAGGATCCGCTCCACCTTCTCCTTCATCTTCTCTTTCTCAGCCATCTCTATCTCCGCCACCTTGGCCGTGGAGTCCACACGCACTCTGGAGCCGAAGATCTGACACAACACCATACAGCTGCTTGGTTACAAACCGAAAAGGGAATTTTCACCCCAAAAAATTACAACACTTCTTTAAGAGGCTAATAGGAGACAGTAGGGAAGAATATCAGGGGCAGATTTAAATCTGATTCACTCAGCTGGAATTTAAAAAAAAACATGCTGGAACAGGAGTTTACAGTTTACTTCCTGAATTGATAAAGAATTGATGGTCTGTAACCCTGAGAGGATATAAAAGGTGAAACCTTGATCTTATCGGTGTCCATGCCAGTGTTGGAGATGAGGATGTTGACGTTCTCTAGCCTCTTGGGCTGGTTCACACCAATCTTCTTGTCCAGCAGAAAGCCTACAGAGACAACCAACACATGAAGCTACATTAAAACAATCTCTCCTCTTAACTAAGAGTGGTTTATTATAATTAATGTTCACACACACACACTGCTCAAAAAAATAAAAGGAACACTTAAACAACACAACGTAACTCCAAGTCAATCACACTTCTAGGGTGTTATTTTAGTGTTCCCTTTATTTTTTGGAGCAGTGTATATATATTACACACACTACACAGTCCACTAGTTTTGTGCACAAACGCAACATTGGCTGTAATGAAGGTCTCATGAAGCCAGTTTGCTGCGTCGACCTGATTTTCATGTAGGAGGTTATTAACCAGTAATAACAGCACAGTGTGAAGCTGCTACACCTTCTCAATCCTCCCAGAGCCCACAGCTCTGGGTCAGACCAGAGCTCTTTAGACCTCTTCATTAGGTCACACCGTAGCAAAGGTTTAGCAATGTGAAACCCCCCCCCTCTGCGTTTCTTATTGGTCATCTTCAGGTAACCCCTCCCCGTTTCAGTCAGTTTTACTTCCGTTTGGTACCATGATGAACATGACCCAGATGAGACCAACTGCCGTTTTCTGTCAGAGGCAGAGTATGCATCAGCCTCCCCAGTGGTCTCACCTTCGTCCAGGTAGGAGTCGATGAGGCTGCCTCCGAGCTTCTTGATGACGTGGATGGCCTCCAGGTTACCGGAGCTCTTCAGCCGGAGCACGGCCTCCACGGCCAGCTTGGCAAAGTGGTCCTTGTGGTGGGTCAGCAGCTTGGACGACAGGGTGGTGCGGGAGATGTTCAGGAGGTCCTCCTGGAACTTCACCTGGTCGTTACTGAGGGGGAGAATAAACAGGAGGAGGGAGAGAGAATAAACAGGAGGAGGGAGAGAGAATAAACAGGAGGAGGGAGAGAATAAACAGGAGGAGGGAGAGAATAAACAGGAGGAGGGAGAGAATAAACAGGAGGAGGAAGAGAATAAACAGGAGGAGGGAGAGAATAAACAGGAGGAGGGAGAGAATAAACAGGAGGAGGGAGAGAATAAACAGGAGGAGGGGGAGAATAAACAGGAGGAGGGGGAGAATAAACAGGAGGAGGGGGAGAATAAACAGGAGGAGGGGGGAGAATAAACAGGAGGAGAGGGAGAATAAACAGGAGGAGAGGGAGAATAAACAGGAGGAGAGGGAGAATAAACAGGAGGAGAGGGAGAATAAACAGGAGGAGAGGGAGAATAAACAGGAGGAGGGTAGGATGGTATTTTTCACAGCGTAGCAATGTGTGTAGTCTTTCTTTATGGTTTTGGATGGGTGATTACTCATCTATGTAAGAACCTATTAAAAACTTAGAACATCTCATGACATTAGCTGAGTTGTGTGATAGAGACCTAGCAGTTAAACCTGACATCTAGAAATGCTTCATCATTGAAGGCCTACCCATGATCCACAGCAGCCTCCTTCAGAGCCTGGCGGGCTGCCTGGGTGGCCTTCCTCCAGCCAGAGATGATGATCTGAGGGTGGATCTTCTTGGCGATGAGGAGCTCAGCTTCCTAAAAGACAAGACACCAGGGTTGTGTTCATTTGGGAACACCGCAAAAAAAGAAAAATTGCAACAGGAAACAACAAAAAAAAACAAGCATTTGTTATTGGATCGTTGATAACTTTAGGAAGTATTACCAAGACAACGCACTACAGCTGGTGTTGATAATGGTTTTACTCCCAGGAGTTAATCTCTTTACAACAGACTGTGATGTGAAATACAGTATTAGCTAGATGTGCTGAAGAGGGTGATTAAGGATTGTTAAGTAAATCATCCACTCTTACCCTGAGCAGCTCAGCAGCCAATACCGTGACAGAGGTGGTGCCGTCTCCAACCTCATCATCCTGGGTCTTGGACATGTCTGGAAGACAGAAGGTGTAAAGGATCAGAGAGGGTCTAGGACATGTCTGGAAGACAGAAGGACCAGAGAGGGTCTAGGACATGTCTGGAAGACAGAAGGACTAAAGGATCAGAGAGGGTCTAGGACATGTCTGGAAGACAGGAGGATCAGAGAGGGTCTAGGACATGTCTGGAAGACAGGAGGACTAAAGGATCAGAGAGGACAACAACAGTGTCCAGAAAGACAGCATAGCAGAGGGCCACTGCCTTGGGGAGCAGCATTATACCGTGTGCAGGCCTTTCATATCTCCCGACAACTACATAGTTCAACTGGTGAACACGACACTCACCAACCAGAGAAATACACAGCGCAGAGGACAAGAGGACGAAAAGTCAAAGTAATAATGATCAATGGAAGTAGTGTGTTTTATGTAATAGGGGATTAACGATCAATGGAAGTAGTGTTTTTTATGTAATGGGGATTAACGATCAATGGAAATAGTGTTTTTTATGTAATAGGGGATTAATGATCAATGGAAATAGTGTTTTTATGTAATAGGGGATTAATGATCAATGGAAATAGTGTTTTTATGTAATAGGGGATTAACGATCAATGGAAAGTGTTTTTTATGTAATAGGGGATTAATGATCACTGGGTCAGAGACATGGGAGGAATTTCAGTCCGGGACTCATAGCTACATGGCAAGTTCTCATTGGCCCAAATTGTTTATACATCGAACCTGAAATAGGATACTTGTTATTTAGCCATGGGCCCAGTTTCATTTCAGGGAATTATAATTCCTCAACCACAGGCTAGGGCTGGGTTATAAAGTACATCCTGTCCCCTTGTTCTGTGGGGAGAATCACAGGAGAGAATCACTGAGGACAGGGGAGAATCACAGGAGATAATCACTGAGGACAGGGGAGAATCACAGGAGAGAATCCTCTTAGAGAATCACTGAGGACAGGAGAGAATTATCTTAGAGAATCACTGAGGACAGGGGAGAATCACAGGAGAGAATCACTGAGGACAGGGGAGAATAAACCCTATTCTCCTCCCCCTGATTTGCTTTGGGGTCCGTGTAATTGAAGAGTAACATCAACTGCTAACACTGGTGAACACCAAAACTCACCAACCAACACTTTGGCAGCGGGGTTGTCCACTCCGATGGCTTTGAGGATGGTGGCCCCATCATTGGTGACTGTAACAGTTCCCTCCCTGCCACCTCCGATAAGGATCTTGTCCTGCATGGTTGTTATTTATTTATTTATATATTTTTATTTAACCAGGTGGGCCAGTTGAGAACAAGTTCTCATTTACAACTGAGACCTGGCCAAGATAAAGCAACGCAGTGTGACAAAAACAACAGAGTTACACATAAACAAAATTACAGTCAATAACACAATAGAAACATCTATGTACAGTGTGTGCAAATGTAGTAAGATTTGGGAGGTAAGGCAATAAATAGGCCATAAAATAAAATACAATTTAGCATTAACACTGGATTGATAGATGTGCAGATGATGATGTGCAAGAAGAGATACTGAGGTGCAAAAGAGTAAAAATAAATAAATAACAATATGGGGATGAGGTAGTCGGATGGGCTATTTACAGATGGGCTGTGTACAGGTACAGTGATCGGTAAGCTGCTCTGACAGCTGATGCTTAAAGTTGGCGAGGGAGATATAAGTCTCCAGCTTGATGACTTTTGCAATTCGTTCCAGTCACTGGCAGCAGAGAACTGTAAGGAAAGGCGGCCAAAGGGGGTGTTGGCTTTGGGGACGGACAGTCAATGTGAGTTTGAGCCATGCAAACTATACATTTGGTCTAGTTGAGTTTATCAAGTCATGCTATGCACTTAGGTTTTTTTGTTTGTTTTTTTGTTAGTATAATTGTTCATAATTGGTAATTTGGTATTAATAATTAATTGATGTCAGTGACAGACTTGCTGAGTGATGCATACCATTCCTTTTGGTCCCAAGGTACTCTTCACCAGATCTCCAATGGCGATGGCACCGATGAAGGACGACTGGAGGAAACCCAAAACATTAGTGTAGCAGGATATACCGGTAATATCACAGTACCAAAACATTAGTGTAGCAGGATATACCGGTAATATCACAGTACCCAAAACATTAGTGTAGCACGATATACCGGTAATATCACAGTACCAAAACATTAGTGTAGCAGGATATACCGGTAATATCACAGTACCAAAACATTAGTGTAGCACGATATACCGGTAATACCACAGTACCAAAACATTAGTGTAGCACGATATACCGGTAATACCACAATACCAAAACATTAGTGTAGCAGGATATACCGGTAATACCACAGTACCAAAACATTAGTGTAGCACGATATACCGGTAATACCACAGTACCAAAACGTTTCATATGATACTACCACATTTTAGAATACTTGAATAACGTTGTACCGTTTCATATGATACTACCACATTTTAGAATACCTGAATACCGTTTCATATGATACTACCACATTTTAGAATACTTGAATAGTGTAGTACCGTTTAATATGATACTACCACATTTTTAGAATACCTGAATACCGTTTCATATGATACTACCACATGTTTCAGCCCTACAACGGGCACCTGTTATGTTAAAGTCAGTTATGTATTTTATTTTTAAACAGCCTCTTGTATTGAACAGGACATTAGGTCACTGAAATGTTTTCCCTGTGGTATCGCGCGATACTTGGCCTGGTACCGTAAGTAAAATGTTGGTATCGTGACAACATTACAAAACATTGTTATAAATGAATGGTACAGTAGAAAAGCAACTATTAATGTAGTAGAATATAAAGGGAAATGGAGATAATACACTAACATAACATAAAGTAAACATCACAGAGCACTCAGCTCACCAGACGGGCGGTCTCAGCTTTCTCCTCGTCGGCTCCTTGCCTGAAGATGTTCACTGGGGCCATGGATAGGGACGCCTGCAAGACAGGTTAGGATCTCAGACAACGCAATCTTGCCAGAGTCACACACCCGACGCAAGGCAAACTGGTGAATGCTTGTGTAAAAAGTAAAATCTTTTGACAATCTCTATGATAATATATTAGGTCAAAGAAATATCCATAATCATGGTAGTGTCAAATGACGAACATGTGTAAGAAGCCAAAGGCTGCTGACATAATTTGACAGCCGATGTGAATGATGCATTGAAATGTCTAGACTCATGCTTACATTTGTATCAAATCAACGACAAAAATAGCAACATTGTGCCTTTATTATCAAACTCAAAAATGTACATCGCCGACCATACATGGTCATAGGTGGACTTATATGTATGAACAGCAGACGGTTGGTAGCATGGCGCTATAACAAGGACCAGTGGATGACTCCACCCACTGCTCCTAAGAAACCGCTAGAAGCTTTGTGGCCCAAACTAACTGCGTTTTGGCAAACGCTATAGCTAGCCATGTAGCCTTCCTAGTTGTGTCATTGTGCAAGAACATGAACACTTTGAAATGTGTCGTGTCATGCTACTGTTAGATGGCCAAGCCCAACAATTAGTTAGCTAACTACAAATCTAGGGATACTGACGGGAGACAATGTAGCTTAGCTCGTTAGCTCAACCCCTTAGCAAGTTGCAAGTTTGTAATAAATAAAATACAAATAATAATTACGTCGCTTCTACTGCTACGTTCATTCAAAGTTTAATCCAGTTTCAGGTGAAAATGAATTGTTTCTACATCAGGCCTGATTTTTCTGTTGATCACATAATGCCATCCACATAAAATTACCACATGACGCTATTAGCTAACCGGCTACCGTAGCATGCTAGCTAACTAGTTGGCTGCGTCCAGGGCCCATGTGCTTCCTCAGTCAATGTTACACCCGTCAGATATAAAGAAATGAACAAAACCCATATTTATGCAAGATACTGCACGTTTAAGATAATGTTGTTTTTACTCAGTGTAGTTAACGATTACAATAATGTCGTTGAAATTAAATTGTTTATAAACGGAACAAAGAGGTTCGCTTACCATGATTTCTGTGAGTTGATAGCAGACGCCTTGCACGCACCGGGAAGGAACAAATAGGAGTGACGCAGCTACGTAAGGACACGCCAGAGCAAAGGTGCGCTCGATTTTGTAGCCCCGGGGGGCAGCGTTTGCACTTTTGGTACAATATCTCTCCTCTCTACTGATCCGGTATTTAGGATGAGCTAAATCAAATCCACCTAATTTAGAGAGTATTTTGCAGATTGTGCGAATTCACTGCACACCCCTCTCTTCTCTTCAAGCCAATGCAGAATAAATCATCTTAAATACGATTTTTTTATACAGTAACCTACTATACTCAGGGTATGAGTAATAAGAATTGATATGCAATAAACCAGTGAATAAGAGAACATTTAGACAAAATAAGCATAAACCTCATGTTTATACATAATGTACACAGTTAAATGTACCCCAAACAAAACACCACCGTCATTCAAACAATTTGACAATGTTTTTAATAGAAAATGTGATAACTAGGATTCATGTCCCCAGATGTGACGTTTTCTGCTTTCCTGTTTGCATTTTGTCTTGTTCAGGTCGATCGGTGGAGGAGGTGGTCTGGAAAATGGCTGACGGAGTTGATCACATCGACATCTACGCCGATGTTGAAGAGGATTTCAACCAGGTATGCAAAACCGTTACATTTGTTTAAATCTTGCACCGTTATAGACATATTTTTGGTTTGCCTTATGAATTTTATTTGCTAAAATGCTTGTTGAAAGTTAAACCGAGTTATCTGGCGTCCGATGAGACCTGCAAAGCGATTGCCTGTGTTCGTCGCAGCGTTTTTGAATTGCAACTACGCAATGACTTGTCAAATATTTAATAAAAAAATAGTAACGTGGATGTTGTGTCCCTCCTTAGTTTGATGTTTGTTGGCTAATGTATACATTTTGATAGGTAAATATGTTTCACTTTGCAAGCCAACGTGGTCGTTCCATTGTTAACGACAGTGTTGTACCGGAGGCGAAGTGGCGGGGAAGGCCTCCGCAACACAAAAACACCGTGGCCTGCTTTGTCGTCGTGCGCTAACATTATATTGGTATTCAACTACCTAGTTACACATTACCGTGTAACTGTTTGGCTAATAGTATAAAACAGCAGGGACTGTGCTAATAACGAGTTTATTTTTTACATATGATTAAAGTGTAGTTTCCCTCCGGTCGGCGACTGTTTAAAAGGTTGTTGCGCTCTCGGCGTCACTCCCCCTGCTTGCTGGCTAGGCTGAAGTTAGCTGTTATGTTGATGTTAATCTTTAAATTTTTCTCAAAGCAAAAAAAAAAGTTTTCAAGATACCATGTTGCACAAACATTAATGATTTTTATTTTATTTTATCAACTGCCTTTCTAAATCTGATATTTTTGTTTATTTACTGCATTTTTAATGCCAAATGGAAATGCTATTCAAATCAAACTGTATTTGTCACATGAATAGTTCAGATGGAACTGCTATTCGTTTTGAGATTAGTTTGAATCTCATTGATCAATCACATAGGACTTGTTAGCTCTGATTTGTTCATTTACGTGGGGGATATTTGACCCAGATCTGCATTTTTGTGTGAGAAATCGCTATGGTTTCGCATATAAGCTTTGTGCAAAGATTGCCAACTGCACTCTGATGCAGTGTGTGTGTGTAGACTGAAGTGTTGTGTATGCTGAGGTTTCTCATGCTTGCCGAGTCTTTTCAATGTGCTTCTTTGCACTTTAAAGGGATATTTCAAAAACGTTCAAAGTCATAATCTCCAGAGCAGTAGTCCATTTGTGCCGAACAAATCTGCATATTGCAAACACTCATTTGAATGTTTTACGTATTCAAATGATGTTTTGTTGACTCAAAGCAAAGTACCCGGAAGTGTTTGTTAGGAACTCATTAGCACGGGGACTGTCCAACATATTATACCGTTGGATTGAAAATACAACCAGCTCTAGGCAACACACTGTTACTGTTGAAATGTTGGCTAGATAATATGGCTCACATTGTTTGCCTATTCAGATGTGCAGTAATGTCTGCTTCTTTTGTATTTAATGTCCTGAATATCACACATCGTTTTAACTGCAAAACAGCTAAGACCTCATTCTGCTCTCTGACCGTCACACGTGTCAAAGCATGTTGTTGGGGCTCGTTCCAGATCGTCTTTGTTCATATCATCTGTAGGACCCAACATTGACGTGAAGAAACAATCTCAGAGTTTTAAAGACATTCTGGAGCACAACTATTGATTGACTGACTGTGATGTAAGGTTGACCTATTGTGTTCTATTCCCCCACAGGAATCAGACTACCCTGCCCATGACCAGATAGACTTGTATGACGATGTTATCTCTCCTTCGGCCAATAATAACGGAGACGCACCTGAGGACCGGGACTACCTGGACAACCTACCCCCACCTGCTGGCTCCGAGGGGAACAAGAGCACCCCGCCCAACGTGGTTTACACGTACACTGGCAAGCGGATCGCCCTGTACATAGGCAATCTCACATGGGTAGGTTATGGGTTTGGATTAGAGCGCCTGCTGAATAACAAAGATTAATATAAACGGGCCAGTTACTCAGACCCAGATGAAGCTTATCTCCGGAGATAAAAAGCGTGCTCAGTGGGTCTTTGCGGATCTCCATTGGAAGTGTTTTTTTTAGTCCAGAGATGGGCTTAGTCGGGGTCAGGGAAACTAGCCCTTAATGTGCTTCGATTATGTAATGGGTCTTGATGTAAAAAATAAAATACAAAAATGTCTCCCCTTTCCAGTGGACAACAGACGAAGATTTGACAGACGCCATTGGATCAATAGGCATTAAGGATCTGCTGGAGATCAAGTTCTTTGAGAACAGAGCCAACGGCCAGAGTAAAGGGTGAGCTTTCTCCTTGCCTTTCATGATCCCTCATTACACACTGACACTCTGAACAGACAGTGTTTTTTTTTTTTTGTGGTTGACTTTCCTAATACCTTTGAACTACACACAGGTAGTTGTACGTTGATCTTCATTTATTCAGTTATTTTAAAGAGAAAAACAGAAAATAAATACCCCATAAAAGCCAGAAGGAAAGAAAGAGATGGTGACTTGGTCCCTTATGCCCTGGTGTGTCCCATTAGGTTTGCCCTGGTGTGTGTGGGCTCAGACACATCCTCTAGGAAGCTACTGGACCTGCTGGCTAAACGGGAGCTCCACGGACAGAACCCCATTGTTACCCCCTGTAACAAACAGTCCCTCAGCCAGTTCGAGATGCAGTCTCGGAAAAGTAGGTGAACCTGCGTGCCTCCACACGGGGATGGGCAATTAGAGTTATAGAATAATAATTATAAACGAGTTATCTGGTTTTTCTGCACGGTTTAATGACAAGGTAGGTCTGATAACCTGGGATGACCCAAATACGCTGAAGCAGACCCAAGTATTTGGGGCTTGAGTCTGCCTCTGCTGTCAATGCAGAAATTTTATAAAAAATAGTTTATACATTTGATTAATAACTACATTTATTTGAATAAATACATTGATTTAGTGAACTAATTAGTTTTTTAGCGTCCAGAACTACCTAATTGGGTGAGCACAACGAGTTGGGGATTTGAATGTTCTCTCTGCCCTCTTCTTTCCCTTTATGCCCAGGTACATCGGGTGGGCAGATGTCCGGAGATGGGAAGGCGGGACCCCCCACCATGGGCCCCCGCGGTGGCTTCCCCATGGGCATGGGTAGGGGCCGAGGCCGCTTCCCTGGGCCTCCTGGCCCTGGAGGAGACCGCTTCCCTGGGCCCATCGGACCCGGAGGGCCCCCGCCACACTTCCCAGGTGAGTACTCTTCCCACTCCAGCAGTCGGTTCGGTCCGTTCACACGGCTCTCGGCTAAAACCAGGGTGTCTGCTGGTTCTTAAGAAGTCTGTCTTAAAATTGATTTTTGTAAGTCTTAAAGTATCTTAAATTCAGTTTTTAAAGGTCTTAACATTTTTTGACCGAGAGGACTATCTTGTGCTACTGCTTAATGTAATATTGTGCTACTGCTTAATTGTTGACACGCCGGCAAAAACTGAAATTAACAATGGAACGTCAAATAATGCTGGAGGCCACTTTCAAGACGTTGGAGAGAGAGCTATCCAACCACATGTTCTTAAATGGACTTACTGTTAACCCGTAAGTCAAAGCCCTGTCTAAGCCGGGGGCTGGGGTTCCACAGGGCTTTATGGAATTGTTTTAAGAAGGTCACACCAAGGATAATTTTACTATACTGAACAAAAATAAACGCAACATGCAAGAATTTCAGCTTATACCGAGTTACAGTTCATATAAGGAAATCGGTCAATTGAAATGTATAAATTAGGCCGTAATCTATGGATTTCACATGATTAGGTATCCGTTGGTAACAGATACCTAAACAAAATGCGCTTCGGGATCTCGCCATGTTATCTCTGCATTCAAATTGCCATCGATTTTAAAATGCAATTGTGTTTGTTGTCCGTAGCTTATGCCTGCCCATACCATAACCCACCGCCAACATGGGGCAATCAGTTCACAACGTTGACGTCGGCAAACCGCTCACCCTCACAAAGCCAAACACGTGTTCTGCGGTTGTGAGGCCGGTTGGACGTACTGCCAAATTCTCTAAAATGACGTTGAAGGTGGCTTATGGTAGAGAAATCAACTTTCAATTTCCTGGCAACAGCTCTGGTGGACATTAATGCAGTCAGCATGCCAATTGTGCGCTTCCTCAACTTGAGACATCTGTGGCATTGTGTTTTAGTGGCCTTTTATTGTCACCCGGGCACAAGGTGCACCTGTGTTATGATCATGCTGTTTAATCAGTTACTTGATATGCCACACCTGTCCAGCGGATTATCATGGAAAATGATAATAAGAAATGCTCACTAACAGGGATGAAAACAAATTTGGACAACATTTGAGAGAAATATTACTTTTTTTAAATGTATTTTAGTTTATTCAACATGGGACCTACAATTTACTTGTTGTGTTTTATATTTTAGTTCAGTGTATTTGCGTTTACATTTTAAGACCCCTTGAAGTATCAAGATATTTAGCAACATTTTTTGGGGGGGGTTAATGTTTTTTTTGTTGGCCTTACTGCTATTAGTTTAATGCAAACGCATTGAATAGGATTCACTACATGAACAATAGATAGTAGCAGACCCCCGAACTCTAAAGGAAGTTTGTTCTGGCGTGTCTGTCCTATAACATTTAACTCCTTATTTTTGGAACTGAACAGTCTAATCGTTGTCATTCTAATCCCAGTCTAAACTGGGCGGGGGGGGGGGGGGGGGGGGTCTACTAAACTATATGATATTGTTTTAAGAAGGTATTGCCAAGGATTAATTTAGCTATTTTATTATTATTTTTAATTTAAAATGTTTTGAACATTTGACCGTACTGCTATTAGCCCATACAAATGCAATGATTAAAAAAATCTCTAAAGATCCAAATATATATATCTGATTTATTCTGGTTCCTATTTTGCCGTGTTGCACATGGTTGTATTTTCATCATGTGTTCCCTGAACAAATAGATGAAATGGTTAACTTATTTTATGTCTGTTTTGGAATAACAGCTAGTCCCAAAAAGACTCCTTTTACCATCATGGGTTCATTTCTGGAGGGGAATATTAGCAGCTGTGGCAGGCCTCAAAATAACTATTGAATTGCGTTCAAAATGGCATTAAAAAAGGTTGTTAGTCTTCAATTCAACTAAATGGAACCTGCAGATACCCTGAAAAACAGTACAGGAAGGAAGCCCGTTTTAATTGGTTCAATTTAAACCGTGCCCTGATTTACAACCAATGAAATGGCTTCCTTTCTGGTGTACTGTTTCTGCTGTAAGCAGTGTGAATGGATCTTCCACTGACAGCCAGGCCACTACTGTTGGTGTTATGCACTGCATGGACTGAACTGAAGATGGCTCCTCCTGTCTGGTTGTATTATCCTGTCTTCCACGTGACCATATGTGGAAAGGATTGGAAAGCACCAACCTACCATCTCTACACATTTAGTCTGTTTCAATACATTCTGACTCCTGTTCTCTGTCCCCTTGCTTTCAGAAGTTGAGTGAAGTACTTGGATTGTGTTGGGATGGGGGGAGGGGGTATTATTCAACATTTGTTTTATCCAGTTTGCCCCCGTCTTTACCCCCCGCCCCCTTAAGATAATAATAATTTTAAAAAACACAATAAATTTTTTGCTTTGGCAACTTCTTCCTGTGTTGCTAGCTGCGCTTCTGCCATTGGCCGGATGGCCAGTGTGGTCACAGCCTTGTTGTGATTGTGTTTTTCCTCCCACTAGGGTCGGGGATGAGGCCACCTGAACTCATTAACCATAGACACCAAGAAGGCCACCTGATGGATATGAATTTCAATTGCTTCCCGCCGGGACGTGATGGGAATTGGCGACCCAGAGGTGAAATGCCTCGACTCCTGTTGACAACAGTTCTTGGGTTTGGCAAATCTTCCCCAAATATTCCCAAAAATCCCAGATTTTCCAGAAATCCCAGCTGGAGGGTTTATGTAATTCTCAGGGAATTTGCTACAATGGAATCTTCCAACCTGGAATTTTTGGGAGTTTTGGTAATGTTTTGGATTTTTGCAACCCTTCACAGTGCTAATGTATTAAATAAGAATGATTACTCCCCCCCGCGCCCCCTCTACCCCCTGCTTACATGTTCTTTTTTATTAAGGCCTGTCTGTCTATGGAGTCCTGCACTGACTGACTGACCAAGACTCTTTATTAAGGCCTGTCTGTCTATGGAGTCCTGCACTGACTGACTGTCTGACCAAGCTTCTTCTAAGGCCTGTCTGTCCCCCCCCCCCCCCCCACACACACTTTAAGTCCTGGGTTATTGATCATTCTGTCTTAACTGTCAATCTTTATATGCTGTGTTGCTTGTTCTGTTTTTATTGGCTGTTCTGACAGAGTGGCTGTCCAGCACTCTTGGAAGCTAGACAACACAATGAGTATAGAAGGGTTGTCTTAGATGGCTGACCTCTTACCATCTGGACCAGTCAGTCCTGCCTGCTCCATACCAAGATGGTCTTTCCAGCCATCCAGACCTGTCTGTCCTGATACTCGGCCAACTGGTTCTTGGCTTTCGTTGCTAATAGCTTGCAAAATCTATAATCTCGCTCAATCTTGAATTTTAATTCACACGACGCCTAGGGTGGGTTTCACCAACATGGTTTAAATTAATCTCAGATTAGAGCTAATCTAGGTTTATAATTAATCTGGGATTAGAGCTAATCTAGGTTTATAATTAATCTGGGATTAGAGCTAGTCTAGGTTTATAATTAATCTGGGATTAGAGCTAATCTAGGTTTATAATTAATCTGGGATTAGAGCTAATCTAGGTTTATAATTCATCTGGGATTAGAGCTAATCTAGGTTTATAATTCATCTGGGATTAGAGCTAATCTAGGTTTATAATTCATCTCGGATTAGAGCTAATCTAGGTTTATAATTAATCTGGGATTAGAGCTAATCTAGGTTTATAATTCATCTCGGATTAGAGCTAATCTAGGTTTATAATTAATCAGATGTGTTGCACCACTTCATTTCAAATCTGGATCAGTAAATCCATGATTAACAGTTTTAAAATATGATCAGTGACATCAATATGTGAGGTATTTTGTGAGTTGAAACGAAGTAGCTAGCCTACTTGACAAATGAGGCCACAAAGTTGCTGTTTCGTTATAAAAAAACAAAAACAATGTTAGAACTACTAGAACTGCATCGTGGTTCTGATTTTAAATAAAATCTGTTATTCGTTAGCTACTGTGGCTAGCTATTTTATTTTGTTTCCCTTTTTCTGGTATCCAAATGTCCCATCGCTGCAATTCCAGTATGGACTCGGGAGAGGCGAAGGTCGAGAGCCGTGCGTTCTCCGAAACACGACCCAACCAAGCCGCACTGCTTCTTGATACAATGCCCACTTAACCACCAATGTGTCTGAGGAAACACCGTAACACCTGGCGACCGTGTCAGCGTGCACTGCGCCCGGCCCGCCCCAGGAGTCGCTAGTGCGCGATGAGACAAAGACATCCCTGTCTGCCAAACCCTCCCCTAACCCGGACGACGCTGGGCCAAACCCTTCCCAATTGTACGCCACCCCATGGGTCTCCTGGTCGCGGCCGGCTGGGACAGAGCCTGGATTTGAACCCAGAATCTCATGCTCGCAATGCAGTGCCTTAGACCACTGCGCCACTCGGGAGGCACTAGCTAGTTTATAAACCAAGCTAGCTAGCATGCAATAATATGTATTATTGTCATTACTTAACGTTATTTAGCCACTTATTTGTCCGCTAGCCACCTGATCATGGCAAGTCAAATAAGTTCAAATATATCAGTTTATTAAAAAATAAATATATTTATTTATTGTCGGAGCTGATGGAGGCATTTAGTAAAGTACTGGAGGATAAAAAGACTGACAACACAACTGTCAAAAAGAAGGTAGGGCCATTTTATGAGACAGATTTAATGGATCGACACGGATTAAAGAGAAGAGGGTGAAATCGGATGAAAGCGTGCTGGGGGAATAAATCATTTTAACAAGAGAAAGCCAAAAAGGATGTGGCAGAAGACCGGCGGGGTCTATTTCAGACCAGAGGGCGGGTCTCCGATCACCCAGAAGATATGCGAGATGATTCCCCAGCAGTTTGCCCCTCTCCACAACTCCTATTATGACGATGGACAACTCCTCCCGCCAATATTTAGGAAGCATAAATAACTGGTCAATATCAATACCTATAATGCATGTTAAAATGAAGGTTAATGCTACTTCACTACAATGTTACTGTTATCAGGCCCGTTACAGCAGGTTCCATAACATCATCATTCGTACCAAGGCTGGGCATATCACAAGCCCCAATTCAATTGTTGTACAAATTGGGAAGGTACATAGCCTATTAATAATGAGTTAATTATTATAAATCTCAACAGGATTCAAACGGTCTCTAATTATTCTCTGAGGAACTCTGTCGTTTTGTATCTAGGTTTAAAGTGAACATAGATTAGAGGAAGGATTTAATTTAACTAGGATTTAATTTTACTAGGATTCATTTAAAACTAGGTTTCATTTAACTAGGATTTAATTTAAAACTAGGTTTAAAATTTGGTGCAAAATGTGGTGCAACAAGATGATTTAACCCAGTTTAAGAGTTGATGCAGCCCGCCCCTTGTGTCAAACAGAGATGTGAATGTGGTCCTTCACGTTGTACAACGTCAGTATTCACAGCTTTTGTTTTGAGTCCTTTGCTGTGTTGCCTTCTCGGCTTGAACTTTGATCCCACTAAGTCAAGGTGGCCTCCAAGGCAGTGACTTAAACATACAGGATAGGATCACACATTTGAGCATTTTTCATATCTTCTCACCAACACGTCATGCAACTTAAAATGTCACAATTCCTATCCAGAAGTCATCAAACCCAAGCGAAGATATTTTCTGCAGTACTTGAGTTCCCTGTTCGTGGTCTCTGGATTCCAAGAACTGCTCGGTGCCGTCTATTGACACTGGGAACGTGTCGGTGCCGTCTACTGACACTGGGAACGTCTCGGTGCCGTCTACTGACACTGGGAACGTCTCGGTGCCGTCTACTGACACTGGGAACGTCTCGGTGCCGTCTACTGACACTGGGAACGTCTCGGTGCCGTCTACTGACACTGGGAACGTCTCGGTGCCGTCTACTGACACTGGGAACGTCTCGGTGCCGTCTACTGACACTGGGAACGTCTCGGTGCCGTCTACTGACACTGGGAACGTCTCGGTGCCGTCTACTGACACTGGGAACGTCTCGTTGCCGTCTACTGACACTGGGAACGTCTCGGCGCCGTCTACTGACACTGGGAACGTCTCGGCGCCGTCTACTGACACTGGGAACGTCTCGGCGCCGTCTACTGACACTGGGAACGTCTCGGCGCCGTCTACTGACACTGGGAACGTCTCGGTGCCGTCTACTGACACTGGGAACGTCTCGGCGCCGTCTACTGACACTGGGAACGTCTCGGCGCCGTCTACTGACACTGGGAACGTCTTGGCGCCGTCAACTGACACTGGGAACGTCTCGGTGCCGTCTACGGACACTGTGAACGTCTCGGTGCCGTCTACGGACACTGTGAACGTCTCGGCGCCGTCTACGGACACTGGGAACGTCTCGGCGCCGTCTACGGACACTGGGAACGTCTCGGCGCCGTCTACTGACACTGGGAACGTCTCGGCGCCGTCTACTGACACTGGGAACGTCTCGGCGCCGTCTACTGACACTGGGAACGTCTCGGCGCCGTCTACTGACACTGGGAACGTCTCGGCGCCGTCTACTGACACTGGGAACGTCTCGGCGCCGTCTACTGACACTGGGAACGTCTCGGCGCCGTCTACTGACACTGGGAACGTCTCGGCGCCGTCTACTGACACTGGGAATGTCTCGGCGCCGTCTACTGACACTGGGAACGTCTCGGCGCCGTCTACTGACACTGGGTCACCATAATGCTTTAATTTGCTTTCAAACAGTTGGTAGGGAATCCAAACTCAAGAAGTTTCTGTTTTGTGTTTCTGTGTTCCAGGTGGTATGCAGGGCCCACCTCGACCCCCTCCTGGCCCACTAGGTCCCCCTGGACCCCTAGGCCCCCCTCCCCCAGGACAGGGCCTCCCCCCTCCCATGCAAGGCCCCCCCAACCGTGGCGACCGCCCCCCACCCCCGGTCATGTTCCCCGGCCAGTTCGGCCAGCCCCCCATGGGTCCTCTCCCCCCTGGCCCTCCCCCACACGGCTTCGGCCCTCCTCCTGGCCCCCCACCCCCCCAACAGGGCCCTCCACCCCCGGGTCATTTCCCCCCTCGCCCCCCCGGGCCCCTTGGACCACCTCTGGCCCTCGCTCCCCCACCACACATGACCGGGCCCCGACCTGGAGGCCCCCCACCGGCTCCCCATGTCAACCCAGCGTTCTTCCCTCCTCCTGGGGGTCCTAACAACATGGGGGGCCCTCCTGGAGGAGACGGCAGGGGCCCCAACGGGCCCAACGACCCCTATGGACGGCCACCTCCGTATGACCGGGGAGACTTCGGCCCCCCCGGCAGGTAATATAACCCGACAGGATCATGACGTCACGTACTGCCAGTTCTACAGAAAGTCAGTTTCCCTCTTCTCCTTTGGTTCTGTTCCAACCTCCTTTACTCTACTCTAGATGATGGTTCGTGTTGGAAGAAAACAACAGATCTATTGAATGACAAATACTGCCAGTTTTAGTCTGAATGTATTTCAGTATGTAGAACAGCTGTGGTAGAAGCAACACCGGGGCATCATCCAACACCTTGTTTTATAGCGCTGTCAGGTTCCCTTAGCAACAGTCCGTCATCGTTTTGTGTTTGTGTTGGGGGGGTGTCTTTTAAAGGGGGGGGGGGGGGTCTTTTAGTATTTTGACTACGAAGCGTGGTTTCTTTAGTGACCCTCCTGAATCTCCCTTCCTCCATCCACCCTTCCCTCCCTCCCTCCTCTGGCTGCCTACAGTAACCAGCGTCCCCCGCTAATCTGTGAGTTTGACCTCAGGGCCCCCCTGCCCCGCGGCTGCCCAGACCCCTGGATTAACGAGGGTCTGGTCGATCTGAAAAATGGCGGCCAGCACTTGCACAATGCGAGTGACCCAGGGTTAGTAGAAATACTGCCAGACCCGCTGAACGAACATTAGGAACTAGCTTCCCCTGTAATGACCTGGTGCCTGGCTTTGTTGAATTTTGAGAGTGGATGCTTGTTGTGATTGATGGATTGGCCGAGCTATGATTTTGATAAGCGTTAGTAAACTGTGTGGTGTGTCTTGTGTGTTTCCTTAGATTAGCTAGTTATCACTGGTGTTAATTCCCACAGGCTTGGATAACGTGGTTTGCGTCTGCTGTGTCGTTTTTAGATGTCCATTAACTGTGTGTTCCTTGACTCATCTGATTGTCTCACCCCTCTGTTTTCTCAATCTCTCTTGCGCTTGATCAATTTCTCAATTTTGCGCGACCTCGCAAAATTAATTGGTGGAGAACAGTCATGGTCCCTCCCCTCTGACCTTCTCCTCCAATGACTTTTGAGAAGGCGAGGAGTTAGGAAAGACTAAAAAAAATAGCTTTTCCTTCCTCTAAAACGTCCTCTTTCCTGTATCTAGTGGTTCTGAGTTTGTTGAGTTTGACGACAAAAAAAAAATATATTGACGCTGTCTCCTTCCTGCTTGTCTCTGTCCCAGGGAGATGGAGTCGGCGCGGACACCGCTGAGCGAGGCAGAGTTTGAGGAGATCATGAACCGGAACCGAGCCATCTCCAGTAGTGCCATCTCTAGGGCGGTGTCAGATGCTAGCGCTGGTATGGATCATGCCCTAAACACACACACACCTCACAAATACTACAACACACTACCGAGGGGCTGAATACACACACACACACACACACACACACACCTCACAAATACTACAACACACTCTACCGTGGGGCTGAATACACACACACACACACACACATTTTTATCTATGTGCTGTAGATTGTATTGCGTACTTTCACAAGTGACCCTTATCTAAGTGTCTGAGCTGTACCATGTGATGTTAATGTCTTCCTCTCACCATCAGCTGACTACGGCAGTGCCATAGAGACTCTGGTGACAGCCATCTCTCTGATCAAGCAGTCCAAGGTCTCTGCTGACGACCGCTGTAAAGTTCTCATCAGCTCTCTACAGGACTGTCTCCACGGCATCGAGAACAAGTCCTATGGCTCTGCCTCCAGGTAAATACAACCTCTTCCTCATTCTCCTGTGGTTCCTGTCAGGGTTGGCAGGGAGGGGGGAGGGCAGTTCCATTTCAACTCGGGGGGGTAGTTCCATTTCAATTCAGGGAGTGGGGGGCAGTTCCATTTCAATTCAGGGAGCGGGGGGCAGTTCCATTTCAATTCAGGGAGCACACAGTAATTCAAATTCTTCTTGAGTTTTAATATGGTTTACTTTCTGAATTGACTGGAATTATAAGGGAATGAACCGATTTGACTTCAACCCTGGTTGTTATAACAGACAACTGAGAGAAGTGAATGAATTGAAGGTGTCGTCTGATAATTCAGGATGATGTTCGGTACCTGCTAGTCACTGTGCCTGTATTCCTGTACTATTCTGTTCTTATTGACTGGGAATGGTTGTGATGTGTGTTTTACCAACTGTAGTTGAATGCACTTATTATAAAACAGTCTGGGTAATACTGTCTCAAATGTAATTGATTGACGGGTCAAAGTGTTAGTGACAGTTGTATTGGTGACGTCATTGTTTATGAAATGATTGATGGTTTTGGCCGATGGACAGACCTGCTTTGGCGGTTGGTTAAGAGTTTGATGTATGAATGTAAGTTCTGCCCCTAAAAGACGCGAGAGGTCGAGGGAGCGTGACCACAGCCGATCCCGGGAGAAGAGCCGGCGCCACAAGTCCCGTAGCCGCGACCGCCACGAGGACTACTACCGCGAACGCAGCCGGGAGAGAGAGAGGCACCGCGGGGACAGAGAACGAGAACGAGAAAGAGACCGTGAGAGGGAGTACCGACATCGTTAGCGGAGGTGTGTATTTCCCCGTTCAAACTCCTTACCCGTAACCATGTCACCCACTCTTCTCCCTCAGCTTAATGCAGGCCAGGGGCCAGGTCGCTACGGACCAGAACAAGAGGCCCACGAGCGGGACATGACACGCCCTGCGGAGCCCGACGGTAGGTGGAGGTGGTAGGTAAAGGCATTGTTCCAGCGGTCATTATTGTAGTCTTGACCAGAACTGACTCATTGCTGCCATGTGTGTAAATATATATTATTTGTCTGAAACTTTTTTGTAGGTTTTGACTGTTTTTTTACTTTCATCCTTTGAACATTGACTGTGTCGTCAGGCTTCTTCTGCATGAGTGTGTGTTGTAGGGGGCGTTTTATATGGAAGCCCTGGTAAGCTTGAAAATGTTTTAAATCTCTTAAGATGGAAAAAGTACTTTATGACAAAATGATCAACACCTGTGAAAGGTTGTAAAATACGCCAATTGTTCTTTGACACCTGATGCCACAATGTGCCAAGAAATGATTAGTCTACATTTTGCAGGGGTCAAAGGTTGAACTCTGTGACGGTACAACTTAAGGGGGTTGTTTGTATGAGTTGTTTTGTAGGCCACCAAATGATGACCAAAACTGTGTAGGTGGTTCTGACTCTTGCTAACCTGAGGTAATGGTTACATGCAAATTGAAATGTCTAAACTATTTTAAAACCACTCTCAGTTCTCTAATATAAGCCAAAGTATGGTTTTGGGGTTTAAATAATGGAAAGGATTTTGGTATTATCGTCTGTGAACTTGACACATATCTGCCATATTTGTATTTTTGTCACGCTAAAATTGATGGTCTTGAAGAAAAATAATTTTGTTAATGTTTTTGTATAATTAATGACATTAATATCAAGCTGGTAAAATGTTTTGTCTATATTAATTTTTAGGCATATAGTTATCTGGTCTTACTCCCTTAACGGTCGACAGGAATGTGGTAACTAGGTAACTAGCCCACTATCTCTCCTGTAGCGTAGTTGGTCTTCACTCTAAAGCCCCGGTTTTTGTACAACAGACCATTTTGAGTGTTGCTACTGCTTTTGGTGCTGTTAACATTAGATTAACACGGTTTTTACCTTTTACATATCATTTCTGTATGTGCCATTTTTTTTGTGCGTTTTTTCCATGACATTGAAGGATTGATTTCCAAAAAAATGATGGCTCATGTTTTTTTGATCCATTTTGTGTACCTTGATGGTAACATGGGGCTATATACACATACTTCATGGCAGTGTATGGCCCTGTAAAATCGACGTTGTGGAGAATGTGGACAGAACCACCGGATCCAGACATTAAAACGGAATGAACCAATATTCAATCATGTTAGTAGGAAGTCAACTAAATGTGTCGAGGCTGGTGGGATGTCGACGAAATGTGTCGAGGCTGGTGGGGCGTCGACTAAATGTGTCGAGGCTGGTGGGGCGTCGACTAAATGGGTCGAGGCTGGTGGGGCGTCGACTAAATGTGTCGAGGCTGGTGGGGCGTCGACTAAATGTGTCGAGGCTGGTGGGGCGTCGACTAAATGGGTTGAGGCTGGTGGGGCGTCGACTAAATGGGTTGAGGCTGGTGGGGCGTCGACTAAATGGGTCGAGGCTGGTGGGGCGTCGACTAAATGGGTCGAGGCCGGTGGGGCGTCGACTAAATGGGTCGAGGCCGGTGGGGCGTCGACTAAATGGGTCGAGGCCGGTGGGGCGTCGACTAAATGGGTCGAGGCCGGTGGGGCGTCGACTAAATGGGTCGAGGCCGGTGGGGCGTCGACTAAATGGGTCGAGGCCGGTGGGGCGTCGACTAAATGGGTCGAGGCCGGTGGGGCGTCGACTAAATGGGTCGAGGCCGGTGGGGCGTCGACTAAATGGGTCGAGGCCGGTGGGGCGTCGACTAAATGGGTCGAGGCCGGTGGGGCGTCGACTAAATGGGTCGAGGCCGGTGGGGCGTCGACTAAATGGGTCGAGGCCGGTGGGGCGTCGACTAAATGGGTCGAGGCCGGTGGGGCGTCGACTAAATGGGTCGAGGCCGGTGGGGCGTCGACTAAATGGGTCGAGGCCGGTGGGGCGTCGACTAAATGGGTCGAGGCCGGTGGGGCGTCGACTAAATGGGTCGGTGGGGCGTCGACTAAATGGGCCGGTGGGGCGTCGACTAAATGGGCCGGTGGGGCGTCGACTAAATGGGCCGGTGGGGCGTCGACTAAATGGGTCCAAGATCATCATAAAATATGAATGAAATGCATCAGTGAGTCTTATTTTTCTTTAACTTTCTGAAGAGGAAACGTCAGTGTCTGGTGTGTCCGCGACTGTCCACCACTTTGTTAAGCCGTTAGCGATGATGCTAATATAACGACGACAGTCTTCTGGTAGATGGAAAGGTTTTCCCCAAAAACATTCTCAGTTAAACACGGGCTTCTCTGTAGTTAATATTTACTTGGCAGAATGGTATCGTGATTATTTGCATAAATCCACTGGCCATTTGTTTAGCAAACTCTGCAATCACATGAGGTGCTACAGAAACATCACTCGTCAAACAGTGACGCTCACTGGTGCACAGTTGAATTAAAGGGTAACTACACCCCAAAATACTGGTGCACAGTTGAATTAAAGGGTAACTACACCCCAAAATACTGGTGCACAGTTGAATTAAAGGGTAACTACACCCCAAAATACTGGTGCACAGTTGAATTAAAGGGTAACTACACCCAAAAATGTAATTTTCTGGTCTCCTGTTTTAAACATGGTTGTGCACTTAGAACATACAATGTTTTTATTTTTTATATATATATATATATAACACACACACACATGGAAAATGTTCAATTGATTTTATAGGGCCCTAGCAATGTCTGTTTGCGTGTAAATGTGAGGTCAATTTGATTACTTTTCTTCCCTTAATACTGGGCTTCACAATGTGCTGATCCCGTAAACGAATAAGAAAACCATAAAATATTTTTGCCAGAGGGTAGAGTACTTGGAAAAAATGCTGATAATATCAATCAATACAGGTACAGTACTTATCTGATATTTCAATGAGGACTAAAGAATCATCACTATTGTCCACAATTCAACGGCAGCCATTTTGTTAATGTGGATATTTTAATGTTTCTAATGGTACACCTATTTGAAGTGGATCTCAAGATTTTACTGTCGGTTGTCTTGTTTTTAGGCTGTAGTTTGAAATATACATGTTTGACTTGGCACCAAATATCTTGTAGGAATTGAAGATCGATGGGTGTTTCACTGAAATGGTGAAGTCAAGAAAATAATTGTGGTATTTGTCTCAAATGTAATGTTGCCGTTTGTAAATCCCAGTAGTGATTTGAATGTGTACCCCGACATCTGATTGTGTTACCGCTAACTGATGTATTATTTTGTATTGGCTCGGTTAGTTTGCTGAGTAGTGACTCCATGCTCGCATTAAATGGGATAACTCCTTTGGAATGTACATGTTTGATTGCAGTAACTTCTCTGAATCACCCCCCCTCCCCCCCCCCTTCCATTTTTAAATGGCAATAGCATTTTGTTAAATTATTCAAATAAACGTAAGACTTTTAAATAATACAACTCACAAAATCAATCTAAAAAAATTCAATCTAAAAGTTTTGGTCATTACTTTTTAAATGACGAGGAAACAAAGTGAAGAGAGGTTACTTTATTAACCTGTACTCCTATTGGTCTCACTTCATGGTAAAGGAAATGCTTTGATCTACGCTTACTACCTGTCAATCTATGTTCACAGATCCTCAACATTTGTTTCATTTAGCGTTGGGATCATATGTGCCCACTTACAGGGAAGAAATGACTAGCTATTTTTCCAATTTTGTCTATAGGTGTCAGTGATGTTTTGCAGGCATGGAGAAAGCAGCGCTGATTTCCTGATAACATATTTCTAAGTCTGTTTTTAACTGTCTCTCTCTCTCTCTCTGGTGTGTTCATCCTTCACAACTACGCATCATGTGGTTCCTAAAACACTCATTGGTGTCCACACCATCTCAAGAAGGTTAATTTTGACGACTGTTCCAACCACCTTAAACTCGTTCAATGTCTCCAGCAAAAATAGACTCTGCAGGAAGTTAGTACCAAAAACAGCAACTGGTCACATTCTTTAGTCCATTAGTTATAATTCTAATTGTTAAGTGTTTTGAGAACATGTCTTGGTGATGCTGTGGGCCCTTTGAGATGCTCAATGGATCTGAAATGATTGTGCGGAGGGTGATGGGACATCTGTTCAATGAAATGTTGGTAGTAGTAACTATTTTTAAAAATGTGATATTGCCAACTATGCACCATGTAAATTCACTAATTGAGCAAAACCTGGCTTCAATTTGATTTAAAAATGATATTGATAAACAATTAAACTAATAATTACTAGGCTATTAACTAGTTATTTTTATAAATGTAAATTGTCATCGACAACCAAAACGTACAGAATATTCCTTTTACCTGGTGTATGAGTTTGGAAACTGTCTGGGGGGTGATCTATGAACTGAAATATTAATGAATGGTTATGTGGTTTGCAATTCCAATGAATTGTCAGTGTGATGTTGATCCTGTGCATGCCAGGCTCTGGCTGTGAGAGTTGTTTCAGACTACTGATACATGTGTGTAGGGATAAGAGTGTGTTTTTCTACATTTTATCCTGATGTAATAATACCATTCCTCTATGGAGATCTGACCATGTTTGTCCTCTGCTTTTCCCAGTGCTCCGGGCACAAATGTTATCTAATTGGATTTCACCTATCGGATAGGTTTAAATGCATAGCTGTAGAATGACTAGAACGAGGGTCTGCATTCAAGTCAATGACTCGTCTGTTCTATTTATTATTTCTATGCGTTTTAAATCCTATCCAATCGGTAAAATCCACATTAACGTTTGGGGAGAACTATGCCCTCGTCACCTCTCAGACTAGGGGACCGATCCCCCAAACTGGCCGCTAACACCTTTTGGTTTTATGGACTTGTTGAAAATCTGAGAGGATTTGATAGGTGGAATTCTCACATTTACTTCCACCTATCAGAGGACAAGGTAGACTTAATACCATATTGTGTCCATCTGTGTTAATCCTCTAAAGATATTGAGAAGTACGTTCGGTCTAGGGGTTGGGGTTGAGCGTTCTGTAGATACCATCTTCTGCCCAAGGACTTTCAGATTAGATTATAAGATGTTCTGTGAGCACCAATTTAAACAGGTTTATCCAATCCACACAAACTGATTGTAAAACCTTGTCTGAAATGAGTTGAGTACTTAGTGCATGACACACTTGAGTACATTCTAAATTCAGATCTCAACAGTATAGCAGGGTCAGTCATTGTGGGCCACTACGTTGTTCTTACTCACTGTAATGTGGAATCACTCTCTTGACAAGTTGACTACCATTAGAAAGAACAGTGCCTGCATGTATTTGTTTAGTGTCCTCTGTGTGTCTGTGTGTGTGCTGTAAAATTAGAGGGGATATGACACAAACAACAAACTGTATATTGTTGGGCTGCCCCAAACCAAACTCCACCCTTCGTTTTCACACATTTCAGCCTACGGAAGAGGACAGGGACGAGGACGCCTCTTCACAACCAGCAGGCCCTACATCAGGATCGCCTTGTCAACTACCCCCCCCCCCCCCCCCCTTTGTCTGTGTCTCCATGGTTACCAGGGGACTGACTACCTGGGAATCGCTCACAGCTGTGTAAGGTTATAAGTAGTGTTCTTTAAAATCATTCTCATGGTATATATAAAAAAAAAACTTCTCAACAGCTATTTTTATTTTACTGAAATTTTATTTGATGTGAATGAAAAAATGATTATCTACCTGTGTTGACAGGCTTCTTTCAAGCTTAGCGAAAATAACAAATGACTACATTTGCCTGCTCTATTCCAAAACGGACAACTTTTGACTGCTATAATGTGTACATTTTGTCAGGTTAAAGCTGATTTTTACAGGGAGGGTTTTTTGTTTTTTTTCATCTTCATTTCCTCTCGTGCCCCTCCCTACTTTTCTCGTTTAGGATAATGTTTGTAAATGTCTCTGCTTTGAATATTAAAATAGATTCTGTGTTGTAATAAACTGTTTACTGGGGTTTTGACACTTAATAATAATTTACATGTGTACGTTTTTGCCTGCATACATTTTTCATGTTGAATTTTACGAAATAGTTATTTTAGATTTACTCTCACTTAAGTTGCAAAGTTGTGCTGTTATTGACCAAATGAAGCACAGTTGACCAAAAAAATTGTATTTGTCCCGATGCCCAGAATTAGTGAAATCTGACTGAATTTAGCGTAACTTCTTATGCATTGAATGATCATGTGACAGATATTTTAATCTTTGACTTATCAGTTTGTTCTAAAAGTTCTACTTAAAATGTAGCTACTTGTTGACAAACGTTTGTTTTTAGTCTCCGTATACTTCTGTATGACATTTGAATTCCAAAGGTGAAAATCCATGTCTTTGCTAAGTGATTTTAGAGGTATTCAGGACTTGATTATACTTGGGCAAAACTTTATTATTTTTTATTTTTTTTCTTCTTGATTTTCATTTTTTTTCTTCGTGTTACCAGGAAGTACATTCCAAGGAACCCTTCATTACTCTAATATTATTGACACAAGTAGAACAAAATGATTGACTTATATGGAATTATTTTAGTGATAGATCAACCTTCACAGATCTGGACAATACTACTACTGTGAACCGAATTGGTCTCTTATCTGCAAACTTGTGCTCTGATTGGCTGGCTGATGTACTGCACTGATTTCTTATTGAGTTGCTTATCCCACTGGTTTAAGCCAGTGAGGTTTGTGGTAGCCTGGTCCCAGATCTGTATATATTTTGGCAGAGTCTTGACTACATTGAATAGCAATAACAATGCTAGACTAGTTGGCTAAAACGCATACAGACCTGAGCGGTATACTACAAAGCAGGACCAATGTGTTAGCCAGCTAATTTGCTTAAATATTCTGAAATAACTTTTTTTTTAATTGGAAAAGAAGCTTGACTCCACAACCAAAAACACATATCTAAGTTCAGCTTTTTTAATGAGCCAGAAAATCAAATGTAATTTATCAAAGTTAGCTGGCTAATGCATTGATCCTGTTTTGTAGGATCCCCTTCTGGGACCAGGCCATGGGGCTGGGTGTAGTAAATGGTTGATTACAGTAGTAATGAGGGTCTGGGACAAGGCTGAGTGTTGTAAATGGATGGGGAATTACACTATAGTGAGGGTCTGGGACAAGGCTGAGGGGATGGGTGTTGTAAATGGCTGGGGATTACAGTAGTGGGGGTCTGGGTGTTGTAAATGGATGGGGATTACAGTAGTGAGGGTCTCGGTGTAGTACATGGATGGGGATTACAGTAGTGAGGGTCTGGGTATTGTAAATGGATTAGGATTACAGTAGTGAGGGTCTGGGTATTGTAAATGGATGGGGATTACAGTAGTGAGGGTCTGGGTATTGTAAATGGATTAGGATTACAGTAGTGAGGGTCTGGGTGTAGTAAATGGATGGGGATTACAGTAGTAAGAGTATTCAAGTGAGGTGTCCATTTTGTGAAGCATGAGAGCACAATCCTTCCCTGGCTTCTCGGGGTCTGTGCACTGACTGGTCTGCCAGATTAAAATAACTGATATTGATGCCTGTTTTAAGGCGGTAAAACCTACCTCTCTACTCCCATGTATTTTCTAAATGGCCCTGATAGACATTAGTGGTGCTCTCCTGCTTGCATTGTGTTGACACTCTGAAGATAGATATTTAGGTGGCTATTGTGGCTTCAAATCATTCACTGAAACAACTGCTTCAGTCAACTAAACATTATTATTTTTAATTTTATTGGTTAGACTTTACATCCAACTATTGGCACATAAATATCTCCAAGTTTTTAATCAATATTGCCCACTAGCTACAAAGAGCATTTTGAGGACTTAACAATGTGTTTGACATGGTATGTATGTTATTGAAAGTACTCCTTCAGGTAAAGTTCGCATGACAGACACTTCCGGTTTTTTTTTATACGTGGGACTTTTGTATTGCATTTTATTGTATAAATGCACTGAGATATTGAATATGGTGTAAAGCATTCATAATGCTCTATGTAGCTAGTATACCATGTTTATTGTGCTAATGGACAGGTTATCAACGCTTTGTTACCTATTCGCAGATCATTACGAATAGCTTTCCAGCCCCAACGTCTTTTCAAACCGGTTGAATATTTGAGTGGAGCTGGTTTGATACGTCAATACTGTACATATATACGCAGTCGACAAGTGTTACTTACCCATGCTCAATTAGTGTTGTCATTTTGTACATATAATATAATTCAGCCATTTTATTAGATATTACCTTCAAATACTTTTTACAATGAGATCAAACTGATCAATTTCTCTCTCGGACGTGTTCAGGAAATTGAACTTTTTTTTTTAAGGTGCACTGTCTTGTTTTGAGTGGTTTCAATAAACTAGTTTTCTCCGTCTTTTGATGTCGGGTCTCCGTGAACCATTGGGCCAAATGTTACTGTTCCTGACATTGCTGATTTGGCTTCATCAAATGTACACTTAATCAATAGAATGCAGTGTATAAAGGCTGGAATAAGACCGGCGGATATTACTGAGGTCTGTAGTTGTTCTGTTTTGTGAAAATATTGTAACGGTCTACTTTACTCAAACTTAAAACCATGTTTTTTTTTCTCAGGTATGATTGACACGATTAAAAAAAAAGGAAGGGCCTATAACTAGTTTCCCAAGGATCTTGATGTTCTTTATTTATATATAATTTACTCATAGTTACACTTACACCAAATGCTGAATTGTACAGTAGGCTGTAGTTGTTTTTGCCCTGATTTAATTTACAGCTCCATGACATTCACCCGAAGGTAAGTCGTCGGTTCCAGATCCATGAAGAATGATGGCTGCAAATGTCCTGAAGTAGTAGCTATTCAATATACTTAATGTGTTCCTCTTCGCGTTATAGCAAAGTAAGGAAGTCATTAAAGTGATGGAACTATAATTACATGGATAATTGTTATCAAATATACAAGATAAATGTCGCAATCAGACAGGATTGATTATTGCATTATTTCACTGCAGACTAAAACACTGTCAATGTGTGTTTATTTCAGATTATATTGCTATTTTAATTATATGATTTATTAGACTATTTGCAGTAAGAATAAAGGCAATAGGTTCTCTGAGTTTGTACCACCTTGTGCCTTCTCAAAAAATAAAAGAATCGAAACTACATTGTGACTCCATTTATTCTAATTTTGAGTTTGTACCACCTTGTGCCTTCTCAAAAAATAAAATAATCGAAACTACATTGTGACTCCATTTATTCTGATTATTAGTTACGATATGAGGCTTTTGGATATATTTATCCAAATAGCAACGATCGCAAACAAGTCAATAGCTGATCAAGACCGTGTGTAAAGCAGTTGGTGTAGGCGAAAGGCTGGCAGGTGGTAATCTGGTGGTTTCATTTTTGCAAACGACTCGTTATCGCCATCTTCCGGCCTTTGGGCTACAGCTGGTGAGAAATGCTTTTTAAAAAAACAACTAGTCCGAAGCCTTGGCTCACATTAAACACATTTTATTAATTTCAGTAGCCGATGTGGACGTCAGCTTGTGGGATTATGTATAAACGGCCTAGCTTCGATGATCACTCGAACCCTGACTCATGTCCAGAAGAGAGCCTGCAGAATAATTCGGAACGGGTCGTTCACCAGCTACCCGGGAAGCCCTCGGAATCATGTCATTGGAGAGCAAACGGGAGCAGATCTGCCTGACATTTGCTAAATACTTCACTAAACTGATCAATGCACACACCATATTGCCGAGGGGCCTTAATAATGCCGTCTTTAAAGCTCCTAAAATGTATTTATTTTAGCTGCCACCCCAAACATTGTCGTTGTATTATTGTTGTTTTGTATATATTGCATAGTTTAACATTGTATTACATGTTTTGCTAGTTTAGGATTTTACTATTTGATGATTGTAAATTGCAAAACACAATTCAGTCTATATGACTGCAATACATTTACTACTACAGGGCACAAAGCAGAACATTAGACAAGAGGACCATAAATCGTTTTAGCTGCCGTGTTCACATCGGACCACGAACAATGTAACGTACTTCCGGTGCTTGTTTGGCTGGCAATTTGAAATGTGTACAATGTAAAATCGTGTTGTTTCCGTAGATTTAATGGCAATCTTATTAAATGACACGTTCCAAATCACTACTGCAAGAGTCCTATAGTGACATATACGAGTTTAACGTCACTTTCTAGTCTCTATACTATGTTTAAAAGGATGGCTGAATTTGGACCAGATTCCGGGGGTAGAGTGAAGGTAGGGGATGGATGTCAATAATATTTGATACCGGTAACTATAATATGATCGATAAAAAGTTTTATGTTAATAAGAGACAATTTAACTAAGTGTGTTCCCTAATTATAATATATTTCATTTTTAATAAGTCTATGGAAGCGTGTCAGTGAAGTGCTTGTCGTGAAGACACGGTTGGAAAGGCAGGCATGAAACCGCATCACTTCTTACTATCTGCCAGCCGGTTCACCATATTATCATCATTGATCTGCATGATGTTGCAGAAAACATCATTTGTCTGTTATCCACAGGGTGTTACGATCGTCAAACCCATCGTATTCGGAAACGTTGCTCGGTATTTTGGAAAGAAGCGAGAGGAGGACGGACACACTCACCAATGGTCTGTGTACGTGAAACCATACAGAAACGAGGTAAATTCAACTGTCATCTTGGAAAATGGATGGTGTTGACTTCAAGGTCTCATTGGATAATGATAATGATCATTGGATAATACAGTATTGACCTGACCAATTATATTCCAGGATATGTCTGCATATGTGAAGAAAATACAGTTCAAGCTACATGAAAGTTATGTGAATCCACTCAGAGGTAAAGTTTGTAATGTATCCACGTATTAACAGTGATGTAATTTGTCATGAATGTAGGGCTCATGGTGTTCTCTTTCTGATCCGTCGTAGTCGTGACGAAGCCTCCGTACGAGATCACAGAGACGGGCTGGGGAGAGTTTGAGATCATCATCAAGATATTTTTCATCGACCCCAATGAGAGGCCGGTGAGCGGTGCTCGACTATGTCATTTAGGGACCTCGTTCAAATCAAACTTGATTATTATAGCACCTTTTTTTTAAACAGAGGATGAATTTCAGAGTGCTTAACACAATAACATAATAGGAAGGTGATAAAAATACAATACGTTTTCTAAATTAGGACACATTAAAGTAGTAAAACAATAGTTTAATAACAGTGGACTTGAGACTACATTTTCATTGTACAGTTACATTATTTTTATGATACAGTTCCCCCAGTTACATGAATGTCTGTCTGTCTCTCTCTCTCTATCTGGCTCTCCTATCTATCTATCTATCTATCTATCTATCTATCTATCTATCTATCTATCTATCTATCTATCTATATCTTATCTTATCTAATCTTATCCTATCTAATCTAATCCTATCTATAGGTGACTCTCTACCACTTACTGAAGCTCTTCCAGTCTGACTCCAGTGCCATGCCCAAGAAGACGGTGGTCTCTGAATTCTATGATGAAATGGTGAGACATTTTATTTATTTATTTTTCAAACAGTGAACCGAAGAGGACATGAGAAAGGAAGTGAAACCAAGGTGAGGAAAGAAAGCAGAGAGGCCCCGTCTCAACTCTCTGTCCTTCCTGTTCCTCTCTCAGATCTTCCAGGACCCCACAGCCATGATGCAACAGCTCCTTAGCACCTCTAGACAACTGACCCTGGGGGCCTATAAGCACGAGACTGAGTGTGAGGAGCACACACACACACCTGTACATTTAGTACCTCTAGACAACTGACCCTGGGGGCCTATAAGCACGAGACTGAGTGTGAGGAGCACGCACACACACACACACCTGTACATTTAGTACCTCTAGACAACTGACCCTGGGGGCCTATAAGCACGAGACTGAGTGTGAGGAGCACACACACACACCTGTACATTTAGTACCTCTAGACAACTGACCCTGGGGGCCTATAAGCACGAGACTGAGTGTGAGGAGCACACACACACCTGTACATTTAGTACCTGTAGATTCATATTGCAACTAGTAACTACTGTATCTAGCTATGTCTTTTTTAACCCTCGTCGGACAAATGTCTTTCAATGCAAATTACAGACATCATCCACTAGATTATTTTATTTTTTTTCTTGAGAGGCTGGTTGGGGGCCCGGAACATAATTACAAATCATTTGTAGACTGCAAATGTACCTCAAAGAAGCCCAAACAGATATAATATTTGACTAAAACACCATTTCAAACCTGGCTTACATGTGTATATATAATCACATCTCTCTATCATACATGGGAATACTTAAACACATTTTCCCAAATGAAAATCTCTTGGAGCTGATTTCCTGGTGTTGTTAGTCTTATGTCCAACAATGAAAAAGAATTGCTCAGAAAACTTGGGGAGCCTATTAAAACCACCTCGGCAACAAGAAGCTGGAAACCAGTACTACTCCCGTCACATGGGAAGAAAGTGTCAAAACGTGCGAACAGAACCCCAAAAAAGAGAGGGCATCCTCAGCCTCTCCCAAGAAACTCTACTGTTGTTATTATAGCACCTTTTTTTAAACAGGATGAATTTCAGAGTGCTTAACACAATGACATAATAGGAAGGTGGGGAACCGTGCAGTAGTGGCTTAGATTAAAAGTCCATGGCTGCGTTTACACAGGCAGCCCAGTTCTGATCTTTTACCCAATTATTGGTCTTTTGACAAATCAGATCCTTTGCCATTGAGATCAGAATTGGACTGCCTATGTAAAGGCAGCCAATAAAACCCAATGTCTTTGTCCTCATTGTTCAGTGACACCACTGTGCAGTGCTGAGTGGACAGTGTCACTGGTGACTGACCCTTCCTGTGTCTGTAGTTGCGGAGCTGGAGCTGCGGACGCGGGAGAAGCTGGAAGCAGCGAAGAAGAAGACCAGTCAGGAGATCACAGACCTGAAGGATAGACTGAAGGCCAGCAGAGAGACCATCAACTTCCTGAAGGGAGAGATACGCAAGCTGGAGGAGGAGGACCAGATCAAAGACCACTGATACACACACACACACTGGGTGAATCTCAATGGTATTTTCTTGATTCCTCATACCTTCTCTCCTTGCATCCTTCTCAAAACTCATTGGAAGACAAGATATGAGGTTCCTTGTCTTGGATCTTCTCTTCCTATGTGTTTTGAGAAGGAGATGAGAGAGGACGCAATGAATCATGGATATACAATTGAGACACACCCTAAATTCCAAATCAACCTATAGGCCATCTCCCCGAGGCACCCCTGTATATCTGAAGGGTTTGGATAGGTGGATGCAATATGGTGCTTGTGACTCACCTTGTCTTCCCGATTTCTGATAGGCTGGATGGAGTTTACGCCTTTTTTCTTCCACCTATCCAACCCCTTCAGAGCAAAGGGAGGTGCCAGGGAGGAGGGGCTAGGGATGGATTTGGAAATTGCCCTCGTCTGGAATCCACACAGAATATCACTCCATTTTACGATTGTTTAATTCCATAATATAATATCTGTCATTTCTCAGATGATTTCATCCAGAGTGACTTGGTCATGTGTGTGTATGACTCCAAAGTGACTTGGTCATGCGTGTGTATGACTCCAAAGTGACTTGGTCATGCGTGTGTATGACTCCAGAGTGACTTGGTCATGTGTGTGTATGACTCCAAAGTGACTTGGTCATGTGTGTGTATGACTCCAAAGTGACTTGGTCATGTGTGTGTATGACTCCAAAGTGACTTGGTCATGTGTGTGTATATTCGTCGTACGGGTGGGTCCCTGGAATGGACTCCACCATCCTGGCCGTACTGTCACCATGCTCATCCTGGCCGTACTGTCACCATGCTCATCCTGGCCGTACTGTCACCATGCTCATCCTGGCCGTACTGTCACCATGCTCATCCTGGCCGTACTGTCACCATGCTCATCCTGGCCGTACTGTCACCATGCTCATCCTGGCCGTACTGTCACCATGCTCATTCTGCCAGTACTGTCACCATGCTCATCCTGGCCGTACTGTCACCATGCTCATCCTGCCACAGGACCTCACATCATTATGGATGATTGCACTAACAATAGAGAAATGTAGAGGCATTCCGTTTGAATTCCAGACTTCACACTGCCTAGCAGAATGGTTTTATATGATCATGTACATAATAAACAAGAACACTGAAGATAATCCATGTTCGTTTCACTCCACTCACTCTCAATTCCACTCAGATTTACCACAGATGGCTCTCTGTAAAACTCAAACCAGTTTTTTCTTTGATTTCTCCTATGTGATGGAACTGATGGATCAAACATGTCTTAGATGCTATTCAGGGTTATTTGCAAATGATTATTTTGTCAAGGATTGATCTCTTAAAACACATGTGGATAGCCTGGGCATGGCCAACTGTCTCGGTATCAGTACATGTGTCGACCCTTTTGATATGACTTCACTTCTTGATCACCATTTAGATAAAAGATCGAGAACGACAGCAGGCATTTTCATCTCTGTTGGAGAGCGCTAAACTGTTGTTTACCTTGTAAGGAGACCGGAGCGCTGTAATGTTTAATGAATATACAGCCTCTGCATTACCCTTCCACCACCACTAGAGAGCGGTGATGAGCAAATATTTATTGGAAGTGGGAGGTGGCAACAATTGTTTGTATTGGAAGAGGGAGGTGGCAACAATTGTTTGTATTGGAAGAGGGAGGTGGCAACAATTGTTTGTATTGGAAGAGGGAGGTGGCAACAATTGTTTGTATTGGAAGAGGGAGGTGGCAACAATTGTTTGTATTGGAAGAGGGAGGTGGCAACAATTGTTTGTATTGGAAGAGGGAGGTGGCAACAATTGTTTGTATTGGAAGAGGGAGGTGGCAACAATTGTTTGTATTGGAAGAGGGAGGAGGCAACAATTAGAAACAAGGTGTGAGTGAAGAAGGACAGGGGCTTGTGGCATCAACAACAGGTGCATAGCAGCATTAATATCGTATTGTATTATTACACATTGACCAGCATTTCTTTATTCTCCATTTCACTACAATTTGTCATTGTAGTTTTTTAATGAAAACGAATTCCCGAGTCAAATCTAAATCTAATACATGGTGAATGCTGCAGTGAGTTTAGTAGATGGCCGACTCTGTTCATTTCAGACTCTTCCAAAACACAGAGTACCACTAGTTAGTTAGAGGGTACAACTGAACAGATTGTGTGGCCCTCAACCCACACATCTTCAAAGAGATCTCCCACTCTCTTTCCCTCTCTGCCTTGTTGAACGCACCATAGCGTAACACTGAATTACAGTACAGCTCAGACATTGAAAAGGGAGAGCCTTGTGATTACAGTGTTTGGTAATGACACGCAAGGTATAATAGTAACTGATCTGGGACAGCTTGAAGCATCCATGTGACATCCCAAATGGTACCCTATTCCCTTTATAGTGCACTATTTCTGGGGCTCTTGGTCAAAAGTAGTGCACTACATAGGGAATGGGATGCCATTTGGGACGACACAGGCCGTGTCAGACCACAGTCCTGTAATCTCCCCATCTTCTTCTCCATCATTGGTTCTATGGAGACCTAGTCATCGTATTGTTAGGCTGACTTGTTAACAATGCACATATTCAACTGACCACAGGAACAAACCTATATCAGGACTCTCTCTTTCACATACACAGGGAGATAAATCTCTCTCTCTTTCACATACACAGGGAGATAAATCTCTCTCTTTCACACACAGGGAGATAAATCTCTCTCTCTTTCACATACACAGGGAGATAAATCTCTCTCACATACATAGGGAGATAAATCTCTCACATACACAGGGAGATAAATCTCTCTCACACATACACAGGGAGATAAATCTGTCTCTTT
>NW_027258016.1:180000-190000 GCF_045791955.1 Oncorhynchus clarkii lewisi
TAGTGGTGAGGATGACGGCCCTCCACCACACCGCTAGTGGTGAGGATGATGGCCCTCCACCACACTGCTAGTGGTGAGGATGACGGCCCTCCACCACACTGCTAGTGGTGAGGATGACGACCCTCCACCACACTGCTAGTGGTGAGGATGACGGCCCTCCACCACACTGCTAGTGGTGAGGATGACGGCCCTCCACCACACTGCTAGTGGTGAGGATGACGGCCCTCCACCACACTGCTAGTGGTGAGGATGACGGCCCTAAACCACACTGCTAGTGGTGAGGATGATGGCCCTCCACCACACCGCTAGTGGTGAGGATGATGGCCCTCCACCACACCGCTAGTGGTGAGGATGACGGCCCTCCACCACACCGCTAGTGGTGAGGATGACGGCCCTCCACCACACTGCTGGTGGTGAGGATGACGGCCCTCCACCACACTGCTAGTGGTGAGGATGACGACCCTCCACCACACTGCTAGTGGTGAGGATGACGTCCCTCCACCACACTGCTAGTGGTGAGGATGACGGCCCTCCACCACACTGCTAGTGGTGAGGATGACGACCCTCCACCACACTGCTAGTGGTGAGGATGACGACCCTCCACCACACTGCTAGTGGTGAGGATGACGACCCTCCACCACACTGCTAGTGGTGAGGATGACGGCCCTCCACCACACTGCTAGTGGTGAGGATGACGTCCCTCCACCACACTGCTAGTGGTGAGGATGACGTCCCTCCACCACACTGCTAGTGGTGAGGATGACGGCCCTCCACCACACCGCTGGTGGTGAGGATGACGGTGGCTGTTGTGGTTGTGTTGCAGGTTCGAGCCCAGGGAGGAGCGAGGAGAGGGATGGAAGCTATACTGTTACACTGGCAATACTAAAGTGCCTATAAGAACATCCAATAGTCAAATTTTAATGAAATACAAATGGTATAGAGGGAAATAGTCCTATAATTCCTATAATAACTACAACCTAAAACTTCTTACCTGGGAATATTGAAGACTCATGTTAAAAGGAACCACCAGCTTTCATATGTTCTCATGTTCTGAGCAAGTAACTTAAACGTTAGCTTTCTTACATGGCACATATTGCACTTTTACTTTCTTCTCCAACACTTTGTTTTTGCATTATTTAAACCAAATTGAACATGTTTCATTATTTATTTGAGGCTAAATTGATTTTATTGATGTATTATATTAAGTTAAAATAAGTGTTAATTCAGTATTGTTGTAATTGTCATTATTACAAATACATTTAATTTTTATTTTTTTTAATCGTCCAATTAATCGGTATCGGCCTTTTTGGTCCTCCAATAATCGGTATCGGTGTTGAAAAATCATAATCGGTTGACCTCTACCCAGGACACTCTAGAGCTGAACACAGTAGACCTAACCTGACCCCACTTGCAGACACTCTAGAGATGAACACAGTAGACCTAACCTGACCCCACCTGCAGACACTCTAGAGCTGAACACAGTAGACCTAACCTGACCCCACTTGCAGACACTCTAGAGATGAACACAGTAGACCTAACCTGACCCCACCTGCAGACACTCTAGAGCTGAACACAGATCCTGGTTACTGTGAGGGAACATCAGCTCACTGTTACGCTGCTCCCAAATGGGATCATTTAATAAAGCTGATGTGTTCCAATCACAACATTTAGACAGGGAACAGTCTTGTCCTGCTCTTGGTATCAATTTACATCAAATGAACTCCACTCACTGCTATGCACACTAGGGCTGCGTCCCCAAATTCAACCCTATTCTCTATATAGTCCACTACTTTAGACCAGAGCCCTATTCCCTATTATAGTGCACTACTGTTGACCAGAGCCCTATTCCCTATATAGTGCACTACTGTTAACCAGGGCCCTATTCCCTAATAGTCCACTACTGGTGACCAGAGCCCTATTCCCTATATAGTAGACTACTTTAGACCAGGGTCCTATTCCCTATATAGTGCACTACTTTAGACCAGAGCCCTATTCCCTATATAGTACACTACTGTTGACCAGAGCCCTATTCCCTATATAGTGCACTACTTTAGACCAGGGCCCTATTCCCTATATAGTACACTACTGTTGACCAGAGCCCTATTCCCTATATAGTGCACTACTTTAGACCAGAGCCCTATTCCCTATATAGTGCACTACTGTTGACCAGAGCCCTATTCCCTAGACAAGGATTGTGAATAGAGTTCCATTTGGGGACAGCCTGTGCCTCTGGTCTCCTGTGTCGGTCTGCCCTGCCTGTGCCTCTGGTCTCCTGTGCCTCTGGTCTCCTGTGTCGGTCTGCCCTGCCTGTGCCTCTGGTCTCCTGTGCCTCTGGTCTCCTGTGTCGGTCTGCCCTGCCTGACTTCTCTCTGATAGATATGAACAGTGTCGACCCAAAACACTGCAGCTTGGAAGATCTGAGTCGCTCTGAACTCGTTGCTCTCAAACAACCAGGAAATGTCTCCAGTTTTAAAGACTAAACTAATGACAGCAAGCAGTGTGAATTTACCCCCTGCTTTTTCCTCTTCCTCTTCTCTTCTTCTCTTCCTCTTCCTCTTCTCCTCTTCTCTTCCTCGTCCTCGTCCTCCTCTCCGCCTGTGCAGATGCTTCCCTGGTGAGAGAATGTGGGTGAATATATTTGGCGTCTCCGTTTCAGCCGAGGGATATTTTATTTTCCTCTGGGGGAGACGGAGCGTCTCACACACACACACACACACACATACACACACACACACACACACACACACACAGACACACACACACACACACACACACACACACACACACACACACACACACACACACACACACACACACAGACACAGACACAGACACAGACACACACACACACACACAACATTTCACAAATGTGCCAGACAGGAAAGCATCCTCCCGACACTTTTCTATCATCAAACGGTGTAGTGTGTGTGTGTGTGTGGTCTCTGGTAGAATATGCCATTGGTATGCAGCTAGAACCACCATGGCCAAATGAATCATCGTTTCTTTCTTGGGTGTTTTCCATGTCATTTTCAGTCCATCTTTTTATATAACTAGCAATTAACTAACTGAAAGGTCATGTTGCTCCAATCAGATCCCAGTTCAGACTACTACCTCAAGTCATGTTGCGCCAATCAGATCCCAGTTCAGACTACTACCTCAAGTCATGTTGCTCCAATCAGATCCCAGTTCAGACTACTACCTCAAGTCATGTTGCTCCAATCAGATCCCAGTTCAGACTACTACCTCAAGTCATGTTGCTCCAATCAGATCCCAGTTCAGACTACTACCTCAAGTCATGTTGCTCCAATCAGATCCCAGTTCAGACTACTACCTCAAGTCATGTTGCTCCAATCAGATCCCAGTTCAGACTACTACCTCAAGTCATGTTGCTCCAATCAGATCCCAGTTCAGACTACTACCTCAAGTCATGTTGCTCCAATCAGATCCCAGTTCAGACTACTACCTCAAGTCATGTTGCTCCAATCAGATCCCAGTTCAGACTACTACCTCAAGTCATGTTGCTCCAATCAGATCCCAGTTCAGACTACTACCTCAAGTCATGTTGCTCCAATCAGATCCCAGTTCAGACTACTACCTCAAGTCATGTTGCTCCAATCAGATCCCAGTTCAGACTACTACCTCAAGTCATGTTGCTCCAATCAGATCCCAGTTCAGACTACTACCTCAAGTCATGTTGCTCCAATCAGATCCCAGTTCAGACTACTACCTCAAGTCATGAATGCCTCTGCATGCATTTCACATTTCTATATTGTTCACATGCATTTTTCCATATCAATCATACATTTTTCCCATTTCCAAATCTTGCAAAAAGTGACACTTGTTTCTCTCTCTATCATCCAACAGCGTAGTCAAACCTTCTGTATAGGATGATCAAATAGCTAGAGATTTTATTTGAGATTCTTACCTGAAGGTTAACAGAGATGTCAGGCTGACTGACACAGGGCTTTGATCCTGACTGGGGTATTTCAGAAAGGAAAGTGGCTGGCCCTTGACAGGACCTCTGAGCATAGTACTAGGTCTCTCTAGAGACTGGTAAACCAGGGAGGGGTTAGAGAGAGAGGAGGGGGGGGCGAGGACTGTGAGAGGAGGTACAGAGAGATGGGATATTAGAGGGAGGATCGGAGTGGTTAGAGAGAGAGAGGAGGAGGGGAGAGAGGGGGAGAGGGAAACGGAGGAGATATTAGAGGGAGGATCGGAGGGGTGAGAGAGAGGAGGAGGGGAGAGAGAGGAGGGGTGAGATAGCGAGAGAGGAGGGGATATTAGAGGGAGGATCGGAGGGGTGAGAGAGAGGAGGAGGAGGAGGGGAGAGAGAGGAGGAGGAGGGGGAGAGAGAGGAGGAGAGAGAGAGAGAGAGAGAGGAGGAGGGGATAGAGAGGAGGAGGGGAGAGGGAGCGAGAGAGGAGGAGGGGAGAGGGAAACAAAGGAAGTACAGAGAGAGGGGATATCAGAGGGGTGAGAGAGAGGAGGAGAACGTAGCTGTACTCATTCCACAGCGGGCCTCATAGTAAGAGGGCATTCACACTGAAACCAATGTTACACTAACCCACTCCATCACCTCTGTGTTGTAATGTTACACTAATCCACTCCATCACCTCTGTGTTGTAGTGTTACACTAACCCACTCCATCACCTCTGTGTTGTAATGTCACACTAACCCACTCCATCACCTCTGTGTTGTAATGTCACACTAACCCACTCCATCACCTCTGTGTTGTAATGTTACACTAACCCACTCCATCACCTCTAGTGTGTTGTAATGTCACACTAACCCACTCCATCATCTCTGTGTTGTAATGTCACACTAACCCACTCCATCACCTCTGTGTTGTAATGTCACACTAACCCACTCCATCACCTCTGTGTTGTAATGTCACACTAACCCACTCCATCACCTCTGTGTTGTAATGTTACACTAACCCACTCCATCACCTCTGTGTTGTAATGTCACACTAACCCACTCCATCACCTCTGTGTTGTAATGTTACACTAACCCACTCCATCACCTCTAGTGTGTTGGAATGTCACACTAACCCACTCCATCACCTCTGTGTTGTAATGTTACACTAACCCACTCCATCACCTCTGTGTTGTAATGTTACACTAACCCACTCCATCACCTCTGTGTTGTAATGTTACACTAACCCACTCCATCATCTCTGGTGTGTTGTAATGTCACACTAACCCACTCCATCACCTCTGTGTTGTAATGTCACACTAACCCACTCCATCATCTCTGTGTTGTAATGTTACACTAACCCACTCCATCACCTCTAGTGTGTTGTAATGTTACACTAACCCACTCCATCACCTCTGTGTTGTAATGTTACACTAACCCACTCCATCACCTCTGTGTTGTAATGTTACACTAACCCACTCCATCACCTCTGTGTTGTAATGTTACACTAACCCACTCCATCACCTCTAGTGTGTTGTAATGTTACACTAACCCACTCCATCACCTCTGTGTTGTAATGTCACACTAACCCACTCCATCACCTCTGTGTTGTAATGTTACACTAACCCACTCCATCACCTCTGGTGTGTTGTAATGTCACACTAACCCACTCCATCACCTCTGTGTTGTAATGTTACACTAACCCACTCCATCACCTCTGTGTTGTAATGTTACACTAACCCACTCCATCACCTCTGTGTTGTAATGTCACACTAACCCACTCCATCACCTCTAGTGTGTTGTAATGTTACACTAACCCACTCCATCACCTCTGTGTTGTAATGTCACACTAACCCACTCCATCACCTCTAGTGTGTTGTAATGTTACACTAACCCACTCCATCACCTCTGTGTTGTAATGTTACACTAACCCACTCCATCACCTCTGTGTTGTAATGTTACACTAACCCACTCCACCACCTCTGTGTTGTAATGTTACACTAACCCACTCCACCACCTCTGTGTTGTAATGTTACACTAACCCACTCCATCACCTCTGTGTTGTAATGTTACACTAACCCACTCCATCACCTCTAGTGTGTTGTAATGTTACACTAACCCACTCCATCACCTCTGTGTTGTAATGTCACACTAACCCACTCCATCACCTCTGTGTTGTAATGTCACACTAACCCACTCCATCACCTCTGTGTTGTAATGTTACACTAACCCACTCCATCACCTCTGTGTTGTAATGTCACACTAACCCACTCCATCACCTCTGTGTTGTAATGTTACACTAACCCACTCCATCACCTCTGTGTTGTAATGTTACACTAACCCACTCCATCACCTCTGTGTTGTAATGTTACACTAACCCACTCCATCACCTCTAGTGTGTTGTAATGTTACACTAACCCACTCCATCACCTCTGTGTTGTAATGTTACACTAACCCACTCCATCACCTCTGTGTTGTAATGTTACACTAACACACTCCATCACCTCTGTGTTGTAATGTTACACTAACCCACTCCATCACCTCTGTGTTGTAATGTCACACTAACCCACTCCATCACCTCTGTGTTGTAATGTCACACTAACCCACTCCATCACCTCTGGTGTGTTGTAATGTTACACTAACCCACTCCATCACCTCTGTGTTGTAATGTCACACTAACCCACTCCATCACCTCTGGTGTGTTGTAATGTTACACTAACCCACTCCATCACCTCTGTGTTGTAATGTCACACTAACCCACTCCATCACCTCTGTGTTGTAATGTTACACTAACCCACTCCATCACCTCTAGTGTGTTGTAATGTCACACTAACCCACTCCATCACCTCTGTGTTGTAATGTTACACTAACCCACTCCATCACCTCTGTGTTGTAATGTTACACTAACCCAC
The DNA here is from genome assembly GCF_045791955.1 of Oncorhynchus clarkii lewisi. Lineage (NCBI taxonomy): Eukaryota > Metazoa > Chordata > Actinopteri > Salmoniformes > Salmonidae > Oncorhynchus > Oncorhynchus clarkii. The sequence goes on from NW_027258016.1 coordinate 186,828, forward strand.
TCCATCACCTCTGTGTTGTAATGTTACACTAACCCACTCCATCACCTCTGTGTTGTAATGTTACACTAACCCACTCCATCACCTCTGTGTTGTAATGTTGCACTAACCCACTCCATCACCTCTGTGTTGTAATGTCACACTAACCCACTCCATCACCTCTGTGTTGTAATGTTACACTAACCCACTCCATCACCTCTGTGTTGTAATGTTACACTAACCCACTCCATCACCTCTGGTGTGTTGTAATGTCACACTAACCCACTCCATCACCTCTGTGTTGTAATGTCACACTAACCCACTCCATCACCTCTGTGTTGTAATGTTGCACTAACCCACTCCATCACCTCTGTGTTGTAATGTCACACTAACCCACTCCATCACCTCTGTGTTGTAATGTTACACTAACCCACTCCATCACCTCTAGTGTGTTGTAATGTTACACTAACCCACTCCACCACCTCTGTGTTGTAATGTTACACTAACCCACTCCATCACCTCTGTGTTGTAATGTTACACTAACCCACTCCATCACCTCTGTGTTGTAATGTCACACTAACCCACTCCATCACCTCTGTGTTGTAATGTTACACTAACCCACTCCATCACCTCTGTGTTGTAATGTTACACTAACCCACTCCATCACCTCTGGTGTTGTAATGTTACACTAACCCACTCCATCACCTCTGTGTTGTAATGTTACACTAACCCACTCCATCACCTCTGTGTTGTAATGTCACACTAACCCACTCCATCACCTCTGTGTTGTAATCTTACACTAACCCACTCCATCACCTCTGTGTTGTAATGTTACACTAACCCACTCCATCACCTCTGTGTTGTAATGTTACACTAACCCACTCCATCACCTCTGTGTTGTAATGTTACACTAACCCACTCCATCACCTCTGTGTTGTAATGTTACACTAACCCACTCCATCACCTCTGGTGTGTTGTAATGTTACACTAACCCACTCCATCACCTCTGTGTTGTAATGTCACACTAACCCACTCCATCACCTCTGTGTTGTAATGTTACACTAACCCACTCCATCACCTCTGGTGTGTTGGAATGCCTGCACTGTCGCTTGCTACAATGTGCATCCAAAATGACAGCCTATTCGCTATGGGCACTGGTCAAACGTAGTGCACTATACAAGGAATAGGGTGCCATTTTTGGGATGTAATCCAAATGTCATAAATTGGACAGGGCCCAGAAGCCGGGTCTGGGAGAGAGAATGTGTTATTTTTATGTACTGAGTTATATTGTGCTTTCAAGAGGAGGGGAAAGATGACGGATAAGTGAGACTATTTATACTGAACAAAAATATAAACACATCATGTTTCATGAGATTAAATAAAAGTTCCCAGAAAAGTTCCATACGCACAAAATAACAACATATTTCTCTCAAATGTTTTGCACAAATGTGTTTACATCCCTGTTAGTAAGCATTTGCCAATATCATCCATCCACCTGACAGGTGCGGCATATCAATAATCTGATTAAACAGCATGATCATTACACATGTGCACCTTGTGCTGGGGACAATAAAAGGCCACTTAAACACAATGCCACAGATGTCTCAAGTTTTGAGGGAGCGTGCAATTGTAATGCTGACTGCAGTAATGTCCAACTCAGCTGTTGCCAGAGAATTTAATGTTAATTTTCTCTACCATAAGCCGCCTGCAACATCTTTTTAGAGAATTTTACAGTACGTCCAACCGGCCTCACAACAGCAGACCACGTGTAACCAGCCCAGGACCTCCACATCCGGCTTCTTCACCTGCAGGATCGTCTGAGACCAGCCACCTGGACAGCTGATGAAACTGTAGGTTTGCACAACCGATGAATTTCTGCACAAACTGTCAGAAACCGTCTCAGGGAAGCTCATCTGCTCGTCATCTTCACCAGGGTCTTGGCCTGACTACAGTTGAGCGTCGTAACTGACTTCCGTGGGGAAATGCTCACCTTCGATGGCCACCTTCACGCTGGGGAGAAGTGTCCTCTTCACAGATTAATCCCTGTTTTAACTGTACCGGGCAGATGGCAGACTGTGGTGTGGGTGAGCGGTTTGCTGATGTCAACGTAGTGAACAGAGTAGTGACAGTGGGGGACTTTAATAAAACATTTTTTAAGTTACTTTTGTATATATAATGTGTGTGGACACCCCTTCAAATGAGTGGACTCGACTCCTCCAGCCACACCCGTTGCTGATAGGTGTATAACATTGCATGGCTGTGTCCTCAATCTCCATAGACAAACATTGGCAGTAGAATGGCCTTACTGAAAAGCTCAGTGACTTTCAACTTGGCACTGTCATCACTAGTCAGTTCATCAAATTGCTGTCCTGTTAGAGCTGCCCAGGTCAACTGTCAGTGCTGTTATTGTGAAGTGGAAACGTCTAGGAGCAACAACGGCTCAGCCGTGAAGTGGTAGGCCACACAAGGTCACAGAATGGGACCGCCGAGTGCTGAAGTCCGTAGCGCATTTAAAAAAAAAAAAGTCTGTCTTCGGTTGCATCACTTTCTACCGAGTTCCAAACTGCCGCTGGAAGCAACATCAGCACAAGAACTGTTCGTCGGGAGCTGTTTTGTCGGGAGCTGTTTTGTCGGGAGCTGTTTGTCGGGAGCTGTTTTGTCGGGAGCTGTTTGTCGGGAGCTGTTTGTCGGGAGCTGTTTTGTCGGGAGCTGTTTGTCGGGAGCTGTTTGACGGGAGCTGTTTTGTCGGGAGCTGTTTTGTCGGGAGCTGTTTTGTCGGGAGCTGTTTTGTCGGGAGCTGTTTGTCGGGAGCTGTTTGTCGGGAGCTGTTTGTCGGGAGCTGTTTTGTCGGGAGCTGTTTTGTCGGGAGCTGTTTTGTCGGGAGCTGTTTTGTCGGGAGCTGTTTTGTCGGGAGCTGTTTGTCGGGAGATGTTTGTCGGGAGCTGTTCGTCGGGAGCTGTTTTGTCTGGAGCTGTTAGCCGGGAACTTCATGAAATAGGTTTCCATGGCTGAGCAGCTTCACACAAGCCTAAGATCACCATGCGCAAAGCCAAGTGTCAGCTGTTGTGGTGTAAAGCTCGCCGCAATTGGAATCTGGGCTTTGCAGATGCCAGGAGAACGCTACATGCCCCAATGTATAGTGCCAACTGCAAAGTTTGGTGGAGGAGGAATAATGGTCTGGGGCTGTTTTTCATGGT
>NW_027258016.1:195000-220763 GCF_045791955.1 Oncorhynchus clarkii lewisi
TATGAACCCTAGGTGAAAGAAATAAATTAACTTCAGCCTAGTGAACAAGCTTTTAGAAATTGCTGTGATTTCCAGACGTCTCCAGAAATAGCTTAGTCCCTACCACAAAATATGTTAAATTTAACCCAATATAAATACCCCCTAGTCTGTCAAATCATTCACACTGCTGAGGCAAGTAGTGACAATCTTTAGGAACCAACTTGAAATTCACCCCCATTTACTGTTATTGCTGTGTAATTACTTAGTAATGTGTTTTTTAAAATCCCACACCATGTTGACTGACTCAGGCTGAGTTCCAAATGGCACCGTATTTCCTATGTAGTGCCCCTACTGTCTCTGGTCTAAAGTAGTGTACTCTATAGGGGATAGGGTGCCTACTGTCTCTGGTCTAAAGTAGTGTACTCTATAGGGGATAGGGTGCCATTTGGAACACATTCTCTCTCTCTCTCTGCCGGCGTGGTTTAGGCCTATACCCTAGCAGGAATGTGGTGCTGTGTAGTAACTTGTTAGGATGTCCATGTGGTAACTACTTTATCTTTATCAGTAAACAGCAAGTCACCTCTCCTCCTCCTCGTCGTGCTCCACATCTCCGAACAGCAGTGTCATTTCCAGGGGGGGGGGGACTGTTGTGCAGTTACTATATTAGATGGAGGCTGGTGGTGTCTGTTCCTGACTGCCCTGTGGGTCCTGGTCTAAAGTAGTGCACTACAAAGGGAATATGGTGCTATTTGGGATGCGTGGTAGGTACTGTCTGGGAGGGATGTTGAAACGACTTAATGAAGATCATTAATAATTGACATGAAGCCTGTCTGGACACGGAAACAAAGACAAGCCCAGTCAGTTTTTATGGCATTACTATGGTGTTACTGTCTGTCTGTCTGTCTGTCTGTCTGTCTGTCTGTCTGTCTGTCTGTCTGTCTGTCTGTCTGTCGCTCTGTCGCTCTGCTGCTCTGTCGCTCTGTCTGTCGCTCTGTCTGTCGCTCTGTCTGTCGCTCTGTCTGTCTGTCTGTCTGTGTGTCTGTCTGTCTGTCGCTCTGTCTGTCTGTCTGTCTGCCGCTCTGTCTGTCTGTCTGTATGTCGCTCTGTCTGTCTGTCTGTCTGTCGACTCTACAGTATTGTCTGTCTGTCTGTCTGTCTGTGTACAGTATTGTCTGTCTGTCTGTCTGGCAGCTTGAGGACCTGACTGGGGTGGGGTACACACTTGTGCTGTGTGTTTCTGTGGGTATGGTACTGCCTGTGTCAGGTTACCTGTGCTATTCCTCACACTAGCCAGTGTGACAAAGCTGAGGACTATTCCTCACACTAGCCAGTGTGACAAAGCTGAGGACTATTCCTCACACTAGCCAGTGTGACAAAGCTGAGGACTATCCCTCACACTAGCCAGTGTGACAAAGCTGAGGACTATTCCTCACACTAGCCAGTGTGACAAAGCTGAGGACTATTCCTCACACTAGCCAGTGTGACAAAGCTGAGGACTATCCCTCACACTAGCCAGTGTGACAAAGCTGAGGACTATCCCTCACACTAGCCAGTGTGACAAAGCTGAGGGCTATTCCTCTGCTTTCCTCTCATTTGTCAATCTATTGCTAATGAGAAGCGTGTCATCTCCAGAAACCGGTTTCTCTCTCTGTCTCTCTGTCTCTCTCTCATCCTTCGCCCACACAGTAGCTTCAGGGGCGTTCTCTCTCTCCAACCCTCCCCTGGAGCGCCGTGGAAAAATGTGTCTTTGATAAAGGAGAGAGAGAGCTCTGGAAACCCAAGTCTGCCCACCTGATTGATCTGTCTCTCTAAACCTCTAAGGTGTGATGTGTGTGAGGATGTAGCTGTCAGATACAAGCCTCTCTCAGAGAAAGAGGCCGAACCCTCAGACCAGAGCAGAGGAACATTCAGAATGATGCATTCGCTGTTCAACCCTGAGAAGCCCAAACGACCTCCACACTCAACTGTTTCACTGAACTTTTCCCCTGTCTTGTCTCTCTGTCTATTTCTCTCTGTTCATCTGGTTTTGTCTGGAGGACTGAGAGAGAGAGACTGAGAAACCGTAGTATCTGGAGGACTGAGAGAGAAACAGAGTAGTATCTGGAGGACTGAGAGAGAAACAGAGTAGTATCTGGAGGACTGAGAGAGAGAGACTGAGAAACAGTAGTATCTGGAGGACTGAGATAGAGAGACTGAGAAACCGTAGTATCTGGAGGACTGAGAGAGAAACAGAGTAGTATCTGGAGGACTGAGAGAGAGACTGAGAAACAGAGTAGTATCTGGAGGACTGAGAGAGAAACAGAGTAGTATTTGGAGGACTGAGAGAGAAACAGAGTAGTATCTGGAGGACTGAGAGAGAAACAGAGTAGTATCTGGAGGACTGAGAGAGAAACAGAGTAGTAGTGGGACAGTAACATAATACCTGGGTTCATGTGAGTCCACGTCATTGGCTTGTTATTCCGTGACAATCCTGAGGTTGATTAAGAGAGAGAGAGAGAGAGAGAGAGAGGGGTCTGTGTGTTATTGTAAACCACAATAAGACTGACTCTGACCAGGGATCTGCCAGCGTGCAGAGAATAGAAACAGAGAAACGACATTCAACCCTTATTGGATTTTAAAGACCTTCATCCTCACGCAACAGGCTGTTGTTGCTTGTATTGTAGAAGAGCCAGAGTTGTCTCTCTCCTTCCATTGTAGGCTTAGGGGGTGTCCCAAATGGCATCCTATTCATCGGGCTCTGGTCTAAAGTAGTGCACTATATAGGGAATAGGGCTCTGGTCAAATGTAGTAGGGTAGTATTTAGGATCAGACCTAGTCCCCTCCCTGTACTGAGTAACAGTCTGGACAGTATAGACATCAACATGATCAAACACATTCACTGATGTGGGCCTCTAGAGGCCCGCCTCCCTTTACTCCACTAAGGAACTACAAAGCAATAAGTCACAAGTGAAATGTCCTGAAAGATTTCTGCAATTAGGATTCAGGGGTTGAAGGAAACAGGCTCTTTGACTTTCAACTGGAACACTTAGTAGTAGCCCTAATTAAGGGTGAACAGGTACAGGTGTATTCTGGTGAGAGTGGGCCCTGCCTGTCTCCCTGCCTGTCTCCCTGCCTGTCTCTCTGCCCCTTTCCCTGCCTGTCTCCCTGCCTGACTCCCACCGTCCACCCAGCGCCATCCCCTTCACCCTCCACCCCGTCCTATCCCCTCCACCCTCCACCCCGCATTCAGGGCTCGAACCACCCAGTTTATAATATGATTAAAGCTGTGTGTGTTGGGTCTGTCAGCAGGGTAATAGGGTCTAAGCTGTGTGTGTTGGGTCTGTCAGCAGGGTAATAGGGTCTAAGCTGTGTGTGTTGGGTCTGTCAGCAGGGTAATATGGTTTAAGCTGTGTGTGTTGGGTCTGTCAGCAGGGTAATATGGTTTAAGCTGTGTGTGTTGGGTCTGTCAGCAGGGTAATATGGTTTAAGCTGTGTGTGTTGGGTCTGTCAGCAGGGTAATAGGGTTTAAGCTGTGTGTGTTGGGTCTGTCAGCAGGGTAATAGGGTTTAAGCTGTGTGTGTTGGGTCTGTCAGCAGGGTAATAGGGTTTAAGCTGTGTGTGTTGGGTCTGTCAGCAGGGTAATAGGGTTTAAGCTGTGTGTGTTGGGTCTGGCAGCAGGGTAATAGGGTTTAAGCTGTGTGTGTTGGGTCTGTCAGCAGGGTAATAGGGTTTAAGCTGTGTGTGTTGGGTCTGTCAGCAGGGTAATAGGGTTTAAGCTGTGTGTGTTGGGTCTGTCAGCAGGGTAATATGGTCTAAGCTGTGTGTGTTGGGTCTGTCAGCAGGGTAATAGGGTTTAAGCTGTGTGTGTTGGGTCTGTCAGCAGGGTAATAGGGTCTAAGCTGTGTGTGTTGGGTCTGTCAGCAGGGTAATATGGTCTAAGCTGTGTGTGTTGGGTCTGTCAGCAGGTTAATGTGGTTTAAGCTGGGTGTGTTGGGTCTGTCAGCAGGGTAATAGGGTTTAAGCTGTGTGTGTTGGGTCTGTCAGCAGGGTAATAGGGTTTAAGCTGTGTGTGTTGGGTCTGTCAGCAGGGTAATAGGGTTTAAGCTGTGTGTGTTGGGTCTGTCAGCAGGGTAATAGGGTTTAAGCTGTGTGTGTTGGGTCTGTCAGCAGGGTAATATGGTCTAAGCTGTGTGTGTTGGGTCTGTCAGCAGGGTAATATGGTTTAAGCTGTGTGTGTTGGGTCTGTCAGCAGGGTAATATGGTTTAAGATAGGCTGCTTGTTGGCTTGAGGATGATGCTGGTGTTGATGGCACTAGCAGGCTAGAAGGTGTGTGTGTGTGTATGGAAGGTGTGTGTGTGTGTGTGTGTGTGTGTGTGTGGAAGGTGTGTGTGTGTGTGTGTGTGTGTGTGTGTGTGTGTGTGTGTGTGTGTGTGTGTGTGTGTGTGTGTGTGTGTGTGTGTGTGTGTGTGTGTGTGTGTGTGTGTGTGTGTGTGTGGAAGGTGTGTGTGTGTGTGTATGGAAGGTGTGTGTGTTTCAGATCTGCCTACATCTCCTGCTGAGTCTCACTGGGTCAATGGTGGAAAGGTCAAAATGGCAACACCTCCCTCCCTCCCTCCCTCCCTCCCTCCCTCCCTCCCTCCCTCCCTCCCTCCCTCCCTCCCTCCCTCCCTCCCTCTCCCTTCTTTCCCTCTCTAAATCTCTCTCCCCTCATCTCTCTCTCCCTTTTCCCTCTCTAAATCTCTCTCCCCTCATCTCTCCCTCCTTCTTTCCCTCTCTAAATCTCTCCCTCCCTCTCTCTCTCCCTTTTCCCCTCTAAAACTCTCCCTCCCTCTCTCTCCCTTCTTCCCTCTCTAAATCTCTCCCTCCCTCTCTCTCTCCCTTTTCCCTCTCTAAATCTCTCCCTCCCTCTCTCTCTCTCCCTTTTCCCTCTATAAATGTCTCCCTCCCTCCCTCTCTCTCTCTCCCTTTTCCCTCTCTAAATTTCTCCCTCTCTCCCTCTCTCTCTCTCCCTTTTCCCTCTCTAAATCTCTCCCTCCCTCTCTCTCTCCCTTTTCCCTCTCTAAATCTCTCCCTCCCTCTCTCTCTCTCCCTTTTCCCTCTATAAATGTCTCCCTCCCTCCCTCTCTCTCTCTCCCTTTTCCCTCTATAAATGTCTCCCTCCCTCCCTCTCTCTCTCTCCCTTTTCCCTCTCTAAATTTCTCCCTCCCTCCCTCCCTCCCTCTCTGAAAAACAAAACAAGAGCGTAGCACATTAGTGGCCTTTCTGACTGTTCTCTGTCTCTCATTCACTCCCAGATGCAATGTAAAGCCACAATACATACCAAGAGTAAACTTCAGTGTTCTGTTAACAGCCCGGCACTGTGTTTAATAGCTTGGCTTCTTTCTGGTTCCGTGGGACCATTTCCCAGGATACTGTGGGTGAGACCAGGCTTAGGAGATCTGCTGTGATTCACGGTGTTGCTATGACAGTGATGTGTGGTTGTCTCACCTAGCGATCTTAACATGACTGCACCGACTGGAAGTCTCTCTGGATAAGAGCGCCTGTCTGATGACCGTAATGCTATAACATACATATGTTCTTGTTTCTCTGTCCCTACAGCTAAACAATGCAGCTCGTCTTTCATCTGACAAGGAAGGACTTTTATTTCTGACACACGTTATTATGTTATACTTGAACACTGATAATGTCCATTCTTATTTAATAAGGTGATACTTGGCAGTGAAATCGAATCACAGAACCTGACTTGACAATATTTCTCTCATTTGTTTTACTACTTTACACATGGGATTGTTTTACACTTTACGCACGCAGAGGGTTAAAACACAACGTGTGAGGCGAAGAGCTTTGGACTCCCCTCCTTCTTCTGGTCGCAGGGCAGAGGGCTCTTTTAACCCCTAAATTCCTTTCGCTCCGTCTCTCACTCGTCCGTCTGGAGGGAAAATGGTGTGGGAGTTAAAGTAAACTCCCTCTGGCTCGTTTAAAGTGATACAAAAGTTCAGGAGGGCAGGGGGGGGGGGGTTAAGGGACGCCCCTCCCTTCAACAGATCAGCTGGTCTTAATGGGATTGCAGGTTGCCTGGGCGACAGCGCCAGTGTGAGGAAGAATTCCGAGCGAGAGAGAGAGAGAGAGTGTGATGGAGAGAGAGAGAGAGAGAGAGTGAGAGAGTGACTGAGTGAGAGTGAGTGACTGAGAGAGCACCAGAGAGAGAGAGTAACTGAGAGACAGCACCAGAGAAAGAGAGTGAGAGAGAGAGTGTGATGGAGAGAGTAACTGAGAGAGAGAGTGAGAGAGTGAGAGAGAGTGTGATGGAGAGGGTAACTGAGAGAGAGAGTGTGATGGAGAGAGTAACAGAGAGAGAGAGAGAGAGAGAGAGCACCAGAGAGAGAGAGAGAACCAGAGAGAGAGAGAGAGAGAGAGAGAGAACCAGAGAGAGAGAGAGAGACAGAGAGAACCAGAGAGAGAGAGAGAGAGAGGGAGAGACTGAGAGAGCACCAGAGAGAGAGAGTGACTGAGAGAGCACCAGAGAGAGAGAGAGAGACAGAGAGAACCAGAGAGAGAGAGTGACTGAGACTGAGAGAGCACCAGAGAGAGAGAGTGACTGAGACTGAGAGAGTGACTGAGAGAGCACCAGAGAGAGAGAGAGAGAGTGTGATGGAGAGAGTAGCAGAGAGAGAGTGACTGTGAACAGTAGTGGGCGGACTGTACTTGTTACAGTGAACTATGTGCTGGCGTTTATCAAACTATCTATTTTATGAAGAGGCACTTACCATACCCACTAGTTACAAGGTAATGCTATGCTATTATCAACACTTAACCACTCAGTACACAGTTTATGACCCTGGGTTCTTGCTTTTGAATTCCTGTGTTCACAACAATGCCATTACTTTGGAATTATTCCCACATCAGGCATTGAAATTATTCTGTTGTAATATGAGCTGTGAGATTGAAACATCTTCGTTCTGCATGTCTCTGCATCTCCCTCATCCAGGCCTTGTGCATCATATTCACATCTCCTGATGTAGATGTATACTTGAATTCCCTCCATGTTGTTCCCACATTTCCCCGCGTGGCATGATGTGAATGATGGTCTGTTAGTGTAGGAGTAGACTACAGGATGGTCTGTTAGTGGAGGAGTAGACTACAGGATCATATTCATGATGTGAATGATGGTCTGTTAGTGGAGGAGTAGACTACAGGATCATATTCATGATGTGAATGATGTTCTGTCAGTGGAGGAGTAGACTACAGGATCATATTCATGATGTGAATGATGGTCTGTTAGTGGAGGAGTAGACTACAGGATGGTCTGTTAGTGGAGGAGTAGACTACAGGATCATATTCATGATGTGAATGATGTTCTGTCAGTGGAGGAGTAGACTACAGGATCATATTCATGATGTGAATGATGTTCTGTCAGTGGAGGAGTAGACTACAGGATCATATTCATGATGTGAATGATGTTCTGTTAGTGGAGGAGTAGACTACAGGATCATATTCGGTAGACAGGAAACGGAGACGAAACATCCCGAAATAGAGTGAAACTGGGAGGTACCGATCAGCACAGTTTGTCCAATAAGGAACAGTCTTTTTTGTTGTTGTTTGTTATCTGTTGATAAACCCTTTGCTACAGTTTGTCCTACTGAACACGACCCCCTGTTGACAGTCTAGTAGACCTCACCCTTCATATCATTTATTTTATAGACCATCTCATTATACCACTAAGTGAATCAACGTGAAATAAATCTCTTGTTTTTAATTACTGCCTGTCTCCAGAGAGGAGAGAACAGTGACTGTATGTTAGTCAGACTGTTGTTCTCCTCCTAAAAGACCGAAATGTCTGAGAAGAACAAGCTCTGAAAGGCTCCCATGGACGAGACCGTGGCTGCAGTAGACCTATGCTTAAACCATGCGTCCCACATCGCATCCTATTCACTACATAGTACACTACTTTAGATCAGTGCCCTAAATGGGACACGTAACCATAGTGCATTTCTGCTTGGCAGGACATGCCTTGTCAGCAGCCGTAGGAGGGCATGAGATGGAACCAAGGAACCACGTCACATCTAGTTACATGAATAGATACATAAATTATACTGGTGGTGGGATTACATCTAGTTACATTAATCAGTTATACTGGTGGTGGGATTACATCTAGTTACATTAATCAGTTAGACCTGTGGTGGTGGGATTACATCTAGTTACATTAATCAGTTATACTGGTGGTGTTGGGATTACATCTAGTTACATTAATCAGTTATACCTGTGGTGGTGGGATTACATCTAGTTACATTAATCAGTTATACTGGTGGTGGGATTACATCTAGTTACATTAATCAGTTATACTGGTGGGGGGATTACATCTAGTTACATTAATCAGTTATACTGGTGGTGGGATTACATCTAGTTACATTAATCAGTTAGACCTGTGGTGTTGGGATTACATCTAGTTACATTAATCAGTTATACTGGTGGTGGGATTACATCTAGTTACATTAATCAGTTAGACCTGTGGTGTTGGGATTACATCTAGTTACATTAATCAGTTATACTGGTGGTGGGATTACATCTAGTTACATTAATCAGTTAGACCTGTGGTGTTGGGATTACATCTAGTTACATTAATCAGTTATACTGGTGGTGGTGGTGGGATTACATCTAGTTACATTAATCAGTTATACTGGTGGTGTTGGGATTACATCTAGTTACATTAATCAGTTAGACCTGTGGTGTTGGGATTACATCTAGTTACATTAATCAGTTATACTGGTGGTGGGATTACATCTAGTTACATTAATCAGTTATACTGGTGGTGGTGGTGGGATTACATCTAGTTACATTAATCAGTTATACTGGTAGTGGTGGGATTACATCTAGTTACATTAATCAGTTATACTGGTGGTGTTGGGATTACATCTAGTTACATTAATCAGTTAGACCTGTGGTGTTGGGATTACATCTAGTTACATTAATCAGTTATACTGGTGGTGGGATTACATCTAGTTACATTAATCAGTTATACTGGTGGTGGGATTACATCTAGTTACATTAATCAGTTAGACCTGTGGTGTTGGGATTACATCTAGTTACATTAATCAGTTATACTGGTGGTGGTGGTGGGATTACATCTAGTTACATTAATCAGTTATACTGGTGGTGTTGGGATTACATCTAGTTACATTAATCAGTTAGACCTGTGGTGTTGGGATTACATCTAGTTACATTAATCAGTTATACTGGTGGTGGGATTACATCTAGTTACATTAATCAGTTATACTGGTGGTGGTGGTGGGATTACATCTAGTTACATTAATCAGTTATACTGGTAGTGGTGGGATTACATCTAGTTACATTAATCAGTTATACTGGTGGTGTTGGGATTACATCTAGTTACATTAATCAGTTATACTGGTGGTGGGATTACATCTAGTTACATTAATCAGTTATACTGGTGGTGGTGGTGGGATTACATCTAGTTACATTAATCAGTTATACTAGTGGTGGGATTACATCTAGTTACATTAATCAGTTATACTAGTGGTGGTGGGATTACATCTAGTTACATGGTGGTGGGATTACATCTAGTTACATTAATCAGTTATACTAGTGGTGGTGGGATTACATCTAGTTACATTAATCAGTTATACTAGTGGTGGTGGGATTACATCTAGTTATATTAATCAGTTATACTGGTGTTGGGATTACATCTAGTTACATTAATCAGTTATACTGGTGGTGGGATTACATCTAGTTACATTAATCAGTTATACTGGTGGTGTTGGGATTACATCTAGTTACATTAATCAGTTATACTGGTGGTGGGATTACATCTAGTTACATTAATCAGTTATACTGGTGGTGGGATTACATCTAGTTACATTAATCAGTTATACTGGTGGTGTTGGGATTACATCTAGTTACATGGTGGTGGGATTACATCTAGTTACATTAATCAGTTATACTGGTGGTGGTGGGATTACATCTAGTTACATTAATCAGTTATACTGGTGGTGGTGGGATTACATCTAGTTACATTAATCAGTTATACTGGTGGTGGGATTACATCTAGTTACATTAATCAGTTATACTAGTGGTGGGATTACATCTAGTTACATTAATCAGTTATACTAGTGGTGGTGGGATTACATCTAGTTACATTAATCAGTTATACTGGTGTTGGGATTACATCTAGTTACATTAATCAGTTATACTAGTGGTGGTGGGATTACATCTAGTTACATTAATCAGTTATACTAGTGGTGGGATTACATCTAGTTACATTAATCAGTTATACTAGTGGTGGGATTACATCTAGTTACATTAATCAGTTATACTAGTGGTGGTGGGATTACATCTAGTTACATTAATAGATACATCATCTAGTTATACTGGTGATGGGACTTTGTATCTGCTAAATGGAGGTGTTGTTGTCAGTAATTGAATGGTTTTGACCTGCCTTGACAGGGGATTAGGTTACTCATCAGGTGCTATGGAGAAACTCTTTGAAAAGGGCATTATACTATGGATGGAATGCTGCTGGTCTGGATCCAACCACTGAAGTTTAAACGCTCGGCATCTGAGAATGCAAATCCACCCCGAGACTCCTGTCTCTGTCTGTCCCATTGTAACAGGACTCCTGTCTCTGTCTGTCCCATTGTAACAGGACTCCTGTCTCTGTCTGTCCCATTGTAACAAGACTCCTGTCTCTGTCTGTCCCATTGTAACAGGACTCCTGTCTCTGTCTGTCCCATTGTAACAGGACTCCTGTCTCTGTCTGTCCCATTGTAACAAGACTCCTGTCTCTGTCTGTCCCATTGTAACAGGACTCCTGTCTCTGTCTGTCCCATTGTAACAGGACTCCTGTCTCTGTCTGTCCCATTGTAACAGGACTCCTGTCTCTGTCTGTCCCATTGTAACAGGACTCCTGTCTCTGTCTGTCCCATTGTAACAGGACTCCTGTCTCTGTCTGTCCCATTGTAACAGGACTCCTGTCTCTGTCTGTCCCATTGTAACAGAACTCCTGTCTCTGTCTGTCCCATTGTAACAGGACTCCTGTCTCTGTCTGTCCCATTGTAACAGGACTCCTGTCTCTGTCTGTCCCATTGTAACAGGACTCCTGTCTCTGTCTGTCCCATTGTAACAAGACTCCTGTCTCTGTCTGTCCCATTGTAACAAGACTCCTGTCTCTGTCTGTCCCATTGTAACAAGACTCCCGTCTCTGTCTGTCCCATTGTAACAAGACTCCTGTCTCTGTCTGTCCCATTGTAACGAGACTCCTGTCTCTGTCTGTCCCATTGTAACAAGACTCCTGTCTCTGTCTGTCCAGCGGTAGGTAATATTTCTGTGTCTGGCCATCTGTCTGTCCAGTGGTAGGTGATATTCTCTGTCTGGCCATCTCTGTCCAGCGGTAGGTAATATTTCTCTGTCTGGCCATCTGTCTGTCCAGTGGTAGGTAATATTTCTCTGTCTGGCCAGCTGTCTGTCCAGCGGTAGGAGATATTTCTCTGTCTGGCCATCTGTCTGTCCAGTGGTAGGTGATATTTCTCTGTCTGGCCATCTCTGTCCAGCGGTAGGTGATATTTCTCTGTCTGGCCATCTGTCTGTCCAGTGGTAGGTGATATTTCTCTGTCTGGCCATCTCTGTCCAGCGGTAGGTGATATTTCTCTGTCTGGCCATCTGTCTGTCCAGTGGTAGGTGATATTTCTATGTCTGGCCATCTGTCTGTCCAGTGATAGGTGATATTCTCTGTCTGGCCATCTGTCTGTCCAGTGGTAGGTGATATTTCTATGTCTGGCCATCTGTCTGTCCAGTGATAGGTGATATTCTCTGTCTGGCCATCTGTCTGTCCAGTGGTAGGTGATATTTCTCTGTCTGGCCATCTGTCTGTCCAGCGGTAGGTAATATTTCTCTGTCTGGCCATCTCTGTCCAGCGGTAGGTAATATTTCTCTGTCTGGCCATCTCTGTCCAGCGGTAGGTAATATTTCTCTGTCTGGCCATCTCTGTCCAGCGGTAGGTAATATTTCTCTGTCTGACCATCTCTGTCCAGCGGTAGGTAATATTTCTCTGTCTGGCCATCTCTGTCCAGCGGTAGGTAATATTTCTCTGTCTGGCCATCTCTGTCCAGCGGTAGGTAATATTTCTCTGTCTGGCCATCTCTGTCCAGCGGTAGGAGATATTTCTCTGTCTGGCCATCTGTCTGTCCAGTGGTAGGTGATATTTCTCTGTCTGGCCATCTCTGTCCAGCGGTAGGTGATATTTCTCTGTCTGGCCATCTGTCTGTCCAGTGGTAGGTGATATTTCTCTGTCTGGCCATCTGTCTGTCCAGTGGTAGGTGATATTTCTATGTCTGGCCATCTGTCTGTCCAGTGATAGGTGATATTCTCTGTCTGGCCATCTGTCTGTCCAGTGGTAGGTGATATTTCTATGTCTGGCCATCTGTCTGTCCAGTGATAGGTGATATTCTCTGTCTGGCCATCTGTCTGTCCAGTGGTAGGTGATATTTCTCTGTCTGGCCATCTGTCTGTCCAGCGGTAGGTAATATTTCTCTGTCTGGCCATCTCTGTCCAGCGGTAGGTAATATTTCTCTGTCTGGCCATCTCTGTCCAGCGGTAGGTAATATTTCTCTGTCTGGCCATCTCTGTCCAGCGGTAGGTAATATTTCTCTGTCTGACCATCTCTGTCCAGCGGTAGGTAATATTTCTCTGTCTGGCCATCTCTGTCCAGCGGTAGGTAATATTTCTCTGTCTGGCCATCTCTGTCCAGCGGTAGGTAATATTTCTCTGTCTGGCCATCTCTGTCCAGCGGTAGGTAATATTTCTCTGTCTGGCCATCTCTGTCCAGCGGTAGGTGATATTTCTCTGTCTGGCCATCTGTCTGTCCAGCGGTAGGTAATATTTCTCTGTCTGGCCATCTGTCTGTCCAGTGGTAGGTGATATTTCTCTGTCTGGCCATCTCTGTCCAGCGGTAGGTGATATTTCTCTGTCTGGCCATCTGTCTGTCCAGCGGTAGGTAATATTTCTCTGTCTGGCCATCTCTGTCCAGCGGTAGGTAATATGTTCACAAACTTTCTCACTGACGTCTGTTCATGTTCTTATTTGCATGCGCTCTGAGCACTGTACTCAACCCTAAAATAAAATCCCTATTCTGTACATTAGCAACCTGTTAATATGCTAAGTGTTGCTTTGTGCAATGTGATGCATTAAACTAAAGTCAAGTGGGCTTTTCATCCTCTCCTCTATCCGCTCCTGTGATGAAAAATGACTATTTTACTTTCCCTCTAAAAAATGCCTCTCAAAGAATCACTAAGTCGACCCATAATGCCTCTGCTGCTTTCCCAGGCCTATGTGGACTAGCCAATAACCAGTCGACCCATAATGCCTCTGCTGCTTTCCCAGGCCTATGTGGACTAGCCAATAACCAGCCGACCCATAATGCCTCTGCTGCTTTCCCAGGCCTATGTGGACTAGCCAATAACCAGCCAACCTTCACAATGTATTATTTTAAACACCACAACACACGTTCTGCATCCCACATGTCACGGTATATAATTCACTAATGGCTTGGGATTGGGGGTTGCTCTCTGGTCCGCAGCGCTACCTAGCTACGAAGCCCGTTCCTGCCTCACAGTTTCCAGCAGTAGGTTTATATCATTACAATCCACAGCGAGAAAAACGACTAAATGTTATTTTACGTTAGTCCCAAATGGCACCCTACTAACTGAATGTAGTGCATTTATAACGGGAATAGAGTGCCGTTTGGGACTGATTAAGGCTGACCCCTGGCGACCCCGGAGAGCTCCCAAGCATGCAAATGGGGTGAGTCAGAGATTGGCGGCGGCGCGACGAGCCTCTGCAGAGCGGAGTGAGTGGGAGAAGAGAGAGAAAGAGAGTGGGAAAGGAGAGAGCTGCTAGTCTGTTATTGGTGCAGCAGCAGGCAGGAATCCACATCAGTCAGAGTCCACACCCTGGTCTCTCTGTAATGACACGTTTCTCTGTGCGGGGGAGAGACTCTACATGGCCTTTAGTCATCATAACTAGCCTACAGTGTACACACACACTCTCCTGATCGACGGTGTAGTTTCTCCTGACCGGCGGTGTAGTTTCTCCTGGCCGGCGGTGTAGTTTCTCCTGGCCGGCGGTGTAGTTTCTCCTGACCGGCGGTGTAATTTCTCCTGGCCGGAGGTGGAGTTTCTCCTGCACGGCGGTGTAGTTTCTCCTGACCGGCGGTATAGTTTCTCCTGGCCGGAGGTATAGTTTCTCCTGGCCGGCGGTGTAGTTTCTCCTGCACGGCGGTGTAGTTTCTCCTGGCCGGCGGTGTAGTTTCTCCTGGCCGGCGGTGTAGTTTCTCCTGGCCGGAGGTGTAGTTTCTCCTGGCCGACAGTGTAGTTTCTCCTGACCGGCGGTATAGTTTCTCCTGGCCGGCGGTGTAGTTTCTCCTGCACGGCGGTGTAGTTTCTCCTGGCCGGCGGTGTAGTTTCTCCTGGCCGGCGGTGTAGTTTCTCCTGGCCGGAGGTGTAGTTTCTCCTGGCCGACGGTGTAGTTTCTCCTGGCCGGAGGTGTAGTTTCTACTGCACGGCGGTGTAGTTTCTCCTGCACGGCGGTGTAGTTTCTCCTGCACGGCGGTGTAGTTTCTCCTGGCCGGCGGTGTAGTTTCTCCTGGCCGGCGGTGTAGTTTCTCCTGCACGGAGGTGTAGTTTCTCCTGGCCGGCGGTGTAGTTTCTCCTGCACGGCGGTGTAGTTTCTCCTGCACGGCGGTGTAGTTTCTCCTGGCCGGCGGTGTAGTTTCTCCTGGCCGGCGGTGTAGTTTCTCCTGCACGGCGGTGTAGTTTCTCCTGGCCGGCGGTGTAGTTTCTCCTGGCCGGCGGTGTAGTTTCTCCTGGCCGGCGGTGTAGTTTCTCCTGCACGGCGGTGTAGTTTCTCCTGACCGGAGGTGTAGTTTCTCCTGGCCGGCGGTGTAGTTTCTCCTGGCCGGAGGTGTAGTTTCTCCTGCACGGCGGTGTAGTTTCTCCTGGCCGGCGGTGTAGTTTCTCCTGGCCGGAGGTGTAGTTTCTTCTGAGTTTCTTTGTTTTCATATTTTCCTACTTTACTGCATCTACTTGCCTTCAGCTCCTCTAAGATAACCATGGCCCCATGTCAATTCCCGGCTAAGTTGACTCAGTTGACTGGGGCGTTGTAGAGCTGAAGGGGAGCCTGGGGAAATCAAGTAGGAGGTCTACGCCTCTCCTCAGACCTATTAGTCAACTAATTACACACACAGAGATGACCTCTGACCGCTCCCTCCATAGGAGTTCTTAACAGCAGTCAAACTAGTAGGACACACCTGTGGCTGTTCAACTATTGTGTAGAGAGTCAGAGAGGAGAGTTGTTCAGTAAGAGTGAACATGGTCAGAGAGGAGAGTTGTTCAGTAAGAGTGAACATGGTCAGAGAGGAGAGTTGTTCAGTAAGAGTGAACATGGTCAGAGAGGAGAGTTGTTCAGTAAGAGTGAACATGGTCAGAGAGGAGAGTTGTTCAGTAAGAGTGAACATGGTCAGAGAGGAGAGTTGTTCAGTAGGTGAACATGGTCAGAGAGGAGAGTTGTTCAGTAGGTGAACATGGTCAGAGAGGAGAGTTGTTCAGTAAGAGTGAACATGGTCAGAGAGGAGAGTTGTTCAGTAAGAGTGAACATGGTCAGAGAGGGGATTGGTTCAGTCGGTGAACCTGGTCAGAGAGGGGAGTTGTTCAGTAGGTGAACATGGTCAGAGAGGAGAGTTGTTCAGTAAGAGTGAACATGGTCAGAGAGGAGAGTTGTTCAGTAAGAGTGAACATGGTCAGAGAGGAGAGTTGTTCAGTAAGAGTGAACATGGTCAGAGAGGAGAGTTGTTCAGTAGGTGAAAATGGTCAGAGAGGAGAGTTGTTCAGTAAGAGTGAATATGGTCAGAAAGGAGAGTTGTTCAGTAGGTGAAAATGGTCAGAGAGGGGAGTTGTTCAGTAGGTGAACATGGTCAGAGAGGAGAGTTGTTCAGTAAGAGTGAACATGGTCAGAGAGGAGAGTTGTTCAGTAAGAGTGAACATGGTCAGAGAGGAGAGTTGTTCAGTAGGTGAACATGGTCAGAGAGGAGAGTTGTTCAGTAGGTGAACATGGTCAGAGAGGAGAGTTGTTCAGTAAGAGTGAACATGGTCAGAGAGGAGAGTTGTTCAGTAAGAGTGAACATGGTCAGAGAGGGGATTGGTTCAGTCGGTGAACCTGGTCAGAGAGGGGAGTTGTTCAGTAGGTGAACATGGTCAGAGAGGAGAGTTGTTCAGTAAGAGTGAACATGGTCAGAGAGGAGAGTTGTTCAGTAAGAGTGAACATGGTCAGAGAGGAGAGTTGTTCAGTAAGAGTGAACATGGTCAGAGAGGAGAGTTGTTCAGTAGGTGAAAATGGTCAGAGAGGAGAGTTGTTCAGTAAGAGTGAACATGGTCAGAGAGGAGAGTTGTTCAGTAGGTGAAAATGGTCAGAGAGGAGAGTTGTTCAGTAAGAGTGAATATGGTCAGAAAGGAGAGTTGTTCAGTAGGTGAAAATGGTCAGAGAGGGGAGTTGTTCAGTAAGAGTGAACATGGTCAGAGAGGAGAGTTGTTCAGTAGGTGAACATGGTCGGAGAGGAGAGTTGTTCAGTAAGAGTGAACATGGTCAGAGAGGAGAGTTGTTCAGTAAGAGTGAACATGGTCAGAGAGGAGAGTTGTTCAGTAGGTGAACATGGTCAGAGAGGGGAGTTGTTCAGTAAGAGTGAACATGGTCAGAGAGGAGAGTTGTTCAGTAAGAGTGAACATGGTCAGAGAGGAGAGTTGTTCAGTAGGTGAACATGGTCAGAGAGGAGAGTTGTTCAGTAGGTGAACATGGTCAGAGAGGAGAGTTGTTCAGTAAGAGTGGACATGGTCAGAGAGGAGAGTTGTTCAGTAAGAGTGAACATGGTCAGAGAGGGGATTGGTTCAGTCGGTGAACATGGTCAGAGAGGGGAGTTGTTCAGTAGGTGAACATGGTCAGAGAGGAGAGTTGTTCAGTAAGAGTGAACATGGTCAGAGAGGAGAGTTGTTCAGTAAGAGTGAACATGGTCAGAGAGGAGAGTTGTTCAGTAAGAGTGAACATGGTCAGAGAGGAGAGTTGTTCAGTAGGTGAAAATGGTCAGAGAGGTGAGTTGTTCAGTAAGAGTGAACATGGTCAGAGAGGAGAGTTGTTCAGTAGGTGAAAATGGTCAGAGAGGGGAGTTGTTCAGTAAGAGTGAACATGGTCAGAGAGGAGAGTTGTTCAGTAGGTGAACATGGTCGGAGAGGAGAGTTGTTCAGTAAGAGTGAACATGGTCAGAGAGGAGAGTTGTTCAGTAAGAGTGAACATGGTCAGAGAGGAGAGTTGTTCAGTAGGTGAACATGGTCAGAGAGGAGAGTTGTTCAGTAAGAGTGAACATGGTCAGAGAGGAGAGTTGTTCAGTAGGTGAACATGGTCAGAGAGGGGAGTTGTTCAGTAGGTGAACATGGTAAGAGAGGAGAGTTGTTCAGTAAGAGTGAACATGGTCAGAGAGGAGAGTTGTTCAGTAAGAGTGAACATGGTCAGAGAGGAGAGTTGTTCAGTAAGAGTGAACATGGTCAGAGAGGAGAGTTGTTCATTAAGAGTGAACATGGTCAGAGAGGAGAGTTGTTCAGTAAGAGTGAACATGGTCAGAGAGGAGAGTTGTTCAGTAAGAGTGAACATGGTCAGAGAGGAGAGTTGTTCAGTAGGTGAACATGGTCAGAGAGGAGAGTTGTTCAGTAAGAGTGAACATGGTCAGAGAGGAGAGTTGTTCAGTAGGTGAACATGGTCAGAGAGGAGAGTTGTTCAGTAGGTGAAAATGGTCAGAGAGGGGAGTTGTTCAGTAGGTGAACATGGTCAGAGAGGAGAGTTGTTCAGTAGGTGAAAATGGTCAGAGAGGGGAGTTGTTCAGTAAGAGTGAACATGGTCAGAGAGGAGAGTTGTTCAGTAGGTGAACATGGTCGGAGAGGAGAGTTGTTCAGTAAGAGTGAACATGGTCAGAGAGGAGAGTTGTTCAGTAAGAGTGAACATGGTCAGAGAGGAGAGTTGTTCAGTAGGTGAACATGGTCAGAGAGGAGAGTTGTTCAGTAAGAGTGAACATGGTCAGAGAGGAGAGTTGTTCAGTAGGTGAACATGGTCAGAGAGGGGAGTTGTTCAGTAGGTGAACATGGTAAGAGAGGAGAGTTGTTCAGTAAGAGTGAACATGGTCAGAGAGGAGAGTTGTTCAGTAAGAGTGAACATGGTCAGAGAGGAGAGTTGTTCAGTAAGAGTGAACATGGTCAGAGAGGAGAGTTGTTCAGTAAGAGTGAACATGGTCAGAGAGGAGAGTTGTTCAGTAAGAGTGAACATGGTCAGAGAGGAGAGTTGTTCAGTAGGTGAACATGTTCAGAGAGGAGAGTTGTTCAGTAAGAGTGAACATGGTCAGAGAGGAGAGTTGTTCAGTAAGAGTGAACATGGTCAGAGAGGAGAGTTGTTCAGTAGGTGAACATGGTCAGAGAGGGGAGTTGTTCAGTAAGAGTGAACATGGTCAGAGAGAAGAGTTGTTCAGTAAGAGTGAACATGGTCAGAGAGGGGAGTTGTTCAGTAGGTGAAAATGGTCAGAGAGGGGAGTTGTTCAGTAAGAGTGAACATGGTCAGAGAGGAGAGTTGTTCAGTAAGAGTGAACATGGTCAGAGAGGAGAGTTGTTCAGTAAGAGTGAACATGGTCAGAGAGGGGAGTTGTTCAGTAAGAGTGAACATGGTCAGAGAGGAGAGTTGTTCAGTAAGAGTGAACATGGTCAGAGAGGAGAGTTGTTCAGTAAGAGTGAACATGGTCAGAGAGGAGAGTTGTTCAGTAAGAGTGAACATGGTCAGAGAGGGGAGTTGTTCAGTAAGAGTGAACATGGTCAGAGAGGAGAGTTGTTCAGTAAGAGTGAACATGGTCAGAGAGGAGAGTTGTTCAGTAGGTGAAAATGGTCAGAGGAGATTTAAGACGGCAATGGAGTTGAACTCCACGGTCAATGATTGGTTAAACACGATACACTCACTTTCTCTCTGTTCCTTGTTGTTTTCAGAAACTGTTTACACAATACACACATCTCTGACACAACACACACCTCTCACACAACACATACCTCACAGTACAAAAACGACACACACCTCTCACACAACACAGACCTCACAGTACAAAAACGACACACACCTCTCACACAACACATGCCTCACAGTACAAAAACGACACACACCTCTCACACAACACATGCCTCACAGTACAAAAACGACACACACCTCTCACACACAATTCCCCCTTTGTGTGTGAAGTTTCAAGTTTCCACTTTGTTAAGTGCTGTTGGTCCTCTGCTGGATTCCTAAACTTGTTAGACAATTACAGACGTCACCCTCAGGCCAGACAACTCAACTCCCTCCAACTCTCCACTGCATTTGTTTTAAGCTCAATAAAATACTCTCAGAAGTGACAAGAGAAGTTGGTCCATTTAAGACAATTGCCCGTCTTCACGTTCCCGTCTTAAGGTCCACGTCTTCACGTTCCCTTCTTCACGTTCCCGTCGTCACGTTCCCGTCTTCCCGTCGTCACGTTCCCGTCTTCCCGTCGTCACGTTCCCGTCTTCACGTTCCCGTCTTCCCGTCTTCACGTTCCCGTCTTCACGTTCCCGTCTTCCCGTCTTCACGTTCCCGTCTTTATGTTCACGTCTTCACGTTCCCATCTTCACATTCCCATCTTCACGTTCCCATCTTCACGTTCCCGTCTTCACGTTCCCGTCGTCACGTTCCCGTCTTCACGTTCCCGTCTTCACGTTCCCGTCTTCACGTCTTCACGTTCCCATCTTCATGTTCCCGTCTTCACGTTCCCGTCTTCACGTTCCCGTCTTCACACCTCCCGTCGTCACGTTCCCGTCTTCCCGTCTTCACGTTCCCATCTTCATGTTCCCGTCTTCACGTTCCCGTCTTCACGTCTTCACGTTCCCGTCTTCATGTTCCCGTCTTCACGTTCCCGTCTTCACGTTCCCGTCTTCACGTTCTTCACATTCCCGTCGTCACGTTCCCGTCTTCCCGTCTTCACATTCCCGTCGTCACGTTCCCGTCTTCCCGTCTTCACGTTCCCATCTTCATGTTCCCGTCTTCACGTTCCCGTCTTCACGTCTTCATGTTCCCGTCTTCACGTTCCCGTCTTCATGTTCCCATCTTCACGTTCCCGTCTTCATGTTCCCGTCTTCACGTTCCAGTCTTCACGTCTTCACATTCCCGTCTTCATGTTCCCGTCTTCACGTTCCCGTCTTCACGTTCTTCACCTTCACGTCTTCACGTCTTCACGTTCCCGTCTTCACGTTCTTCATGTTCCCGTCTTCACGTCTTCACGTTCCCGTCTTCACGTTCCCGTCTTCAACTGTTTTTCTTTCTTACTCCTCACAGATATTGCGTACTTCAGTGAGCAAAACATGTATTTTCTTTAGAATTGAAGTATTTGCTTACATTTATACAGATTTATCTGTAATACTAGCATGAATAGGTACAACTATAGAAACCTGTACTAGCATGAATAGGTACAACTATAGAAACCTGTACTAGCATGAATAGGTACAACTATAGAAACCTGTACTAGCATGAATAGGTACAACTATAGAAACCTGTACTTGCATGAATCAGTACAGTACAACTATAGAAACCTGTACTAGCATGAATAGGTACAACTATAGAAACCTGTACTTGCATGAATCAGTACAGTACAACTATAGAAACCTGTACTAGCATGAATAGGTACAACTATAGAAACCTGTACTAGCATGAATAGGTACAACTATAGAAACCTGTACTTGCATGAATCAGTACAGTACAACTATAGAAACCTGTACTAGCATGAATAGGTACAACTATAGAAACCTGTACTTGCATGAATCAGTACAGTACAACTATAGAAACCTGTACTAGCATGAATAGGTACAACTATAGAAACCTGTACTCGCATGAATCAGTACAGTACAACTACAGAAACCTGTACTAGCATGAATCAGTACAACTATAGAAACCTGTACTCGCATGAATCAGTACAGTACAACTATAGAAACCTGTACTAGCATGAATAGGTACAACTATAGAAACCTGTACTAGCATGAATCAGTACAACTATAGAAACCTGTACTCGCATGAATCAGTACAGTACAACTATAGAAACCTGTACTAGCATGAATAGGTACAACTATAGAAACCTGTACTAGCATGAATCAGTACAGTACAACTACAGAAACCTGTACTAGCATGAATCAGTACAACTATAGAAACCTGTACTAGCATGAATCAGTACAGTACAACTATAGAAACCTGTACTAGCATGAATCAGTACAACTATAGAAACCTGTACTCGCATGAATCAGTACAGTACAACTATAGAAACCTGTACTCGCATGAATCAGTACAGTACAACTATAGAAACCTGTACTAGCATGAATCAGTACAGTACAACTATAGAAACCTGTACTAGCATGAATCAGTACAGTACAACTACAGACACCTGTACTAGCATGAATCAGTACAACTATAGAAACCTGTACTAGCATAAATCAGTACAGTACAACTATAGAAACCTGTACTAGCATGAATCAGTACAACTATAGAAACCTGTACTCGCATGAATCAGTACAGTACAACTATAGAAACCTGTACTAGCATGAATCAGTACAGTACAACTATAGAAACCTGTACTAGCATGAATCAGTACAGTACAACTATAGAAACCTGTACTCGCATGAATCAGTACAGTACAACTATAGAAACCTGTACTAGCATGAATCAGTACAGTACAACTATAGAAACCTGTACTAGCATGAATCAGTACAGTACAACTACAGACACCTGTACTAGCATGAATCAGTACAACTATAGAAACCTGTACTAGCATAAATCAGTACAGTACAACTATAGAAACCTGTACTAGCATGAATCAGTACAACTATAGAAACCTGTACTCGCATGAATCAGTACAGTACAACTATAGAAACCTGTACTAGCATGAATCAGTACAGTACAACTATAGAAACCTGTACTAGCATGAATCAGTACAGTACAACTATAGAAACCTGTACTCGCATAGTTGTGCAGTGACCTCGTTTTGTAGTGATGTGCAGTTCGCGGATGATTTTAGTTATTTTTGAACGACTGTTTTTACTGACTCGAGAATTATGATTCATTTCATTTCAAAACGTGCTTCTCGGGCTCAGTGGATTCAGAGACGTGCTGAAAGGATCTCCCTTGAAGCAGTCAAGTCGTCCACAATCTAGTCCGCAACTACACCTCATTTCAAAGGTAGCAAGGAATAGTCTTACGTGTACGTCTACCAATCACAAATGTAGATTGTTTGAAGCAGACTCTTTTTGTAAGTCTGTCACAGGTGACAGCTCCTGTAACCCCCAACGAGAGGCTTGTAGAATCATGAGACTTTGGAGTTTTTAACTTCATCGTTCTCCGGTAGGGAGTCCTGTACTCTCTGGGCATTACTGTAATCAAATGAACGAAATCAGTCGAAAGACTTGTTAATTTGACTGAACATTTTGAAAAGAGCAGAGTTGAAATTCCCATCACGACTCACCTGACACCCACACAGTGTAGGCTAGAGTTCAAAGGTCAGAGGTTCTGTTTGTTTATTGATCAGAACAGAGATGGCTGCCATACCACCCCCCCCCCCCCCCCCCATCAGACATGGTAACCTACTGACCTTTACTTGCTGCCTGGTCAGCCAGACTAAAGCCACTCTGGGTCAGACGCCTAGTAGCCCTGTAGTCTGTGTCCCAAATGACAGCCTATCCCGTAGGGCAGTGGTTCCCAACTCCAGTCCTCCAGTACCCCCAACAGTGGTTCCCCCAACTCCAGTCCTCCAGTACCCCCAACAATGGTTCCCAACTCCAGTCCTCCAGTACCCCCAACAGTGGTTCCCAACTCCAGTCCTCCAGTACCCCCAACAGTGGTTCCCCCAACTCCAGTCCTCCAGTACCCCCAACAATGGTTCCCCCAACTCCAGTCCTCCAGTACTCCCAACAGTGGTTCCCAACTCCAGTCCTCCAGTACCCCCAACAGTGGTTCCCAACTCCAGTCCTCCAGTACCCCCAACAGTGGTTCCCCCAACTCCAGTCCTCCAGTACCCCCAACAGTGGTTCCCAACTCCAGTCCTCCAGTACCCCCGACAGTGGTTCCCAACTCCAGTCCTCCAGTACCCCCGACAGTGGTTCCCAACTCCAGTCCTCCAGTACCCCCAACAGTGGTTCCCCCAACTCCAGTCCTCCAGTACTCCCAACAGTGGTTCCCAACTCCAGTCCTCCAGTACCCCCAACAGTGGTTCCCAACTCCAGTCCTCCAGTACCCCCGACAGTGGTTCCCAACTCCAGTCCTCCAGTACCCCCAACAGTGGTTCCCAACTCCAGTCCTCCAGTACCCCCGACAGTGGTTCCCAACTCCAGTCCTCCAGTACCCCCAACAGTGGTTCCCAACTCCAGTCCTCCAGTACTCCCAACAGTGGTTCCCAACTCCAGTCCTCCAGTACCCCCAACAGTGGTTCTCAACTCCAGTCCTCCAGTACCCCCAACAGTGGTTCCCCCAACTCCAGTCCTCCAGTACCCCCAACAGTGGTTCTCAACTCCAGTCCTCCAGTACCCCCAGCAGTAACTCCTCGTGGGAGTGGTTAACTCCTAGTGGGAGTGGTTAACTCATAGTGGGCGTGGTTAACTCCTAGTGGGAGTGGTTAACTCCTCGCGGGAGTGGTTTCTGTGTAGTTGACAGTACAGGGTCACAACAGGCTAAGTACACTGTGACTGTGAAAGCATGTGTGTGGGTGTTTGAGTGTGTCATCGTAGGGTGTGTGTGTGTGTTCCTGACTGCATGGGTGAGTGAAAGCAATTAGTGTGTGTGTGTGCGTGCCTGGGTGCGCGTGTGTTTGCGTGTGTTTGCGTGTGTGTGTGTGTGTGTGTGTGTGTGTGTGTGTGTGTTCCTGACTGCATGGGTGAGTGAAAGCAATTAGTGTGTGTGTGTGTGTGTGTGTGTGTGTGTGTGTGTGTGTGTGCGCTCAGTGTGTACCTGGTCGTGTGTGTGCTCAGGTTATGTGTGTTTGTGTGTGTGTTTGCGCTCAGTGTGTGTACCTGGTCGTGTGTGTGCTCAGGTATGAGTGTGTGTGTGTCCCCTGTGTGGTGGCTCTCCTCTCCTCCTCACCCCCAGGTTGTGGTTATCAGCTCATCTTAATGTTGGAATCTGGTTGTCTGGAAGGCAGTCAGAGTAACACACACACACACACACACACACACACACACACACACACACACACACACACACACACACACACTGGCTGACTGGCTGCTGCAGAGTGCAGACAGACAGGTCATTAACAAATCATTAACAGGCTGCAAGGACTGTGTGACCTACCCAACGCTATTTCACTGCTAAGGCTATTTCACTGCTGGGGCCATTTCACTGCTAAGGCCATTTCACTGCTAAGGCCATTTCACTGCTGAGGCCATTTCACTGCTGAGGCCATTTCACTGCTGAGGCCATTTCACTGCTAAGGCCATTTCACTGCTGAGGCCATTTCACTGCTGAGGCCATTTCACTGCTGAGGCCATTTCACTGCTGAGGCCATTTCACTGCTGAGGCCATTTCACTGCTAAGGCCATTTCACTGCTGAGGCCATTTCACTGCTGAGGCCATTTCACTGCTAAGGCCATTTCACTGCTAAGGCCATTTCACTGCTGAGGCCATTTCACTGCTAAGGCCATTTCACTGCTGAGGCCATTTCACTGCTAAGGCCATTTCACTGCTGAGGCCATTTCACTGCTGAGGCCATTTCACTGGTGGTTCGCATCGCGTTTCTCTTGATCTTTAGGCCCTAAGTGTAAAGCAGAGTGATTTTGTGTTTCTCTGTGTTGTGTATTCCTCTGCTTGGTACAATGATTCCTGACAACAAGTACTGTGCATAACAACCACCAGCTAGGGACCCTTTTAATTCAAACCCATTCATCCAAGATGCATGTTTTATGTTTGCAATGTAGGGTAATGTCTCCTTGGCCTCCTTGCAGTAACAATGAAGTGAATATGTGCATCAGAGGTTAGTGGAGTTAAACCTCCTTTTAACCTTGTTAATGGATCCAAGTGTCTTGTTTTCTAGTAGATGTTGTTCTGTTACTGTAACGTCAAGTCTGGACCTCCCACTGTTCTGATGGGACATTATAAACATCACTGTCTAGTCTGGACCTCCCACTGTTCTGATGGGACATTATAAACATCACTGTCTAGTCTGGACCTCCCACTGTTCTGATGGGACATTATAAACATCACTGTCTAGTCTGGACCTCCCACTGTTCTGATGAGACATTATAAACATCACTGTCTAGTCTGGACCTCCCACTGTTCTGATGGGACATTATAAACATCACTGTCTAGTCTGGACCTTCCACTGTTCTGATGGGACATTATAAACATCACTGTCTAGTCTGGACCTCCCACTGTTCTGATGAGACATTATAAACATCACTGTCTAGTCTGGACCTCCCACTGTTCTGATGGGACATTATAAACATCACTGTCTAGTCTGGACCTCCCACTGTTCTGATGGGACATTATAAACATCACTGTCTAGTCTGGACCTCCCACTGTTCTGATGGGACATTATAAACATCACTGTCTAGTCTGGACCTCCCACTGTTCTGATGGGACATTATAAACATCACTGTCTAGTCTGGACCTCCCACTGTTCTGATGGGACATTATAAACATCACTGTCTAGTCTGGACCTCCCACTGTTCTGATGAGA